>NC_046383.1:18645884-18813579 GCF_011125445.2 Fundulus heteroclitus | reverse complement strand
AGCGTCACCCATAGCAACGGGGTCAACCACGCCTCTAGACTAAGATAAAAAAAATTCTCTTCTCGTTCTCTCTTTGCTCAGATGCGCTCTCAGCAGCTTTCTGAATCGTCTTAAGCAAGACTCCAAGGTAGGAATCTTTAGTCTAAGATAGGTGAGCTCTCTGAGAGACTCAGATCTTTGTGAAGACGAGCACTGACCGCTTTTTCTTCTTCTTCTTTTTATTTTTTTATTGGCAGATGGCAACCAACTTAAGGTGCATTTACCGCCACCTACCAGACTGGAGTGTGGTCATCAATGCAACTGCTGCTTTGGCTTCTCCTCATCTTGAGTGCAGCTCTTCAGCAGCTGTTGTCATTGGCTTGTTAAGCTCTGATTGGTCAGAGTCGGGTCTCTGGTAAGATTTATAAACCCTCATTGGGGCACTTTCTTTACTGCTGGTCTTCAACATGATGGCTGGTCAGGTCCTCCTGGGGTATGGAACTTTTCTATGGTGCAGTTTGGAATTTAAATATTGTTATTTTAATATTTTCTGTCTATGGTTTCAGGGTTTCCCTCTTTGCCTTGCTTGTTCTGAATGCTCATGGTGTTCCTGTCAAAGGTATGGTGTTGTTTTTTTTTCACTTTGCAAATATGACTGTTTATATGAAACCTACACTTTTAGACCAGCTGTTCTTTCCACAACAGGTACAAAAGGCCAACACCAGAGCAGCAGTGACACCAATGCAGGGGGAGATGTTGCCTCTCACAGGAGAGCAGCTCCTGGCTACACTGCACCTGTGTCCTACAATGCTCCTGCTGGTGTCTTCAGGCAAGACCCCAGTCTGACCCAGCCCCAGTTTGTTGGTGTGAGCTCCATGCCTGCAGCTGGATACGCTGCCACTTCTGGTTCTGTTCCAGCAGGATATTATAGCACTGGGGGCCTACATGCCAGCACATGTTGCCAGCTCTCAACAAGCTGGAGTTGCTCAGTCCTCTGTTCCAGGTTAATGGTTGCAAACATGATTCATGGTGACTTTGACAATTGTGAATAAAATTGTTACTAACTTTAAATCTTATGTCCACCCTCCTCCAGAAGCCAAGTGGTCTAAGGCTCCTCAAGCCTTTGAGGAAGCTCCAATAAATGTCCAGGGTTCTAGTGTCATTCTCCCTCCTCCACCACCTCTTGGACCTGTTCTCCAGTCTGGGGAGACTTCCAATGTTGTGAGGGAAGCTGAACTTGGGAACTACCAGGACCAAACTGAGGAGTTTGGTTACCCAGCTTACTCTACGGGTCCTGGCCAGCCTCTTCCACCTGTGGCTCTGCCTAGCCATGGTGTGGGTGGCTTGTGGGGCGACCAGCCTCCCTATCCTCTGCCATACCCCTATCCTCCTCCATACCCCTTTCCCTATCCTTACCCTGTTTTTGACTACAGCCTCCTGTTGGTCTGTACCCTCCTGGCACCTACACTACCTTCAGCAGAGACCATCACTAGCCACAATGATTACTCTCGAAGCATCGCTACCCAGCCATACCACGTGACTGCTTTGGGGAGCGGTTGGTGGCTAGCAATTTGGTAGCTTGGATAGTAGAGTTTAGAGTCTGCTTAGTTTGGAGGCCGTTTGTAAGGTATTGAAGAGATGAGACGATGGAGCCAGCTTAAAAGAGGATTTCACCTATGTGGGAATATTTGACTTTATTTCTCCCAAAAAAGGCAAGGTACATCTAGCATTCCTAGGATTAATTAGATTTGCCTACCAGAAAATGTATTTTGACTGTTTATTTATAGGTGAAGTGCATTAGCTAACCCATTAACTGAGATCCCTTTATCAACATCAGAGGAGTTCAACATTATTGGAGGGTGCCTTTCTGTGCTGTCTCCATTTTATGACACCGCTGAGCTGTCTGTAGTGGAAAATGTTTCTGCCTCCAAAGTGGTTCCCCTCCTAAACATGTTGGAGCAAAGTCAGCCTCCTTCAGGAGGAGATAACAAAGCCAGCTCATCAGAAGTTGAAGACCACTTCACCAGGCATCTAAGGGAAAAGCTTCAGACTGTGCAGACCATGAGCATCCTATCTCTAGCTACCCTCCTTGACTCTAGACTCAGTCATAGGTTTTGGTTGATTGTATGTTTTATGATAGTTTGAGTTTTTATAAAAATTGACTGTTTTGGATTTTCTTCTTTGCTCAATGTATATAGTTTATCTTTAATTGAATTTTCTCAGTAAAAATGCTAAAACTGGTATTAAAAGAAATCTAAAACCAAGAACTGTTGAAAACTTTTATTTCTGAATAAACTCTCCCGTTTTGCACATCATTGTCCAAGTTGCACTAGCGCTTTAAATGTCTAAGTTCATGCCATTTCATTAAAGTGGCAGAAAAAAATACAGAGTTCGCCAAATATAACAATGTACTTAGAAAAACTATTTTAATATACAAATGTGATAATCACAAGATACATTAATGGGTTTTACTTATTAATGATATTACCAAGGGCCCTAAGAATACAAACAAAAGCAAGCGTCATATTGCTGGCTGAGCTCACATAACTCCTTAAAGCTCTACACATGGTCTATGTAGTTTGGTGCACACAACTCATCCATTGTGATCAACCTCTTGGTCTTTTGTAGACAGCCGACGACACATTTTCTTCTCCATTTTATGTCAATTATCCAACTTTGTTAAATTCATCATGTCACAATTTCTGTCTCATCAGTTAATTTATCTCCTTTGGTTAAAGGGAGCATGATTCTCTTCTTGTACTATCAACCAATCACAGCTCTTAAAAGACAGCGTCACCCCTAGCAACGGGGTCAACCACACCTTTCACTAAGATAAAAAATTCTCTCGTCTCTTTGCTCAGAGTCGCTCTCAGCAGCTATCTGAATCAGTCTTAAGCAAAGACTCCTAGGTAGGAATCTTTAGGCTAAGATAGGAGCTCTCTGAGAGGACTCAGAATCTTTGTGAAGACGGGCACTGACCGCTTTCTTCTTCTTCTTTTGTTTTTATTGGAAGATGGCAACCAACTTAAGGTGCATTTACCGCCACCTACCAGACTGGAGTGTGGTCATCAATGCACTGACTGCTTTGGTTTCTCCTTCTTCTTCTTCTTTTGATTTATTGGCGGTTGGCAACAAACTTTAAGCAGCATTACCGCCACCTACTGGTATGGAGTGTGGTTCGAAATGGACTATCAAGTATGTGTATCTTCCGACTTCTACCTTTAATATATAATTTAACTAAATTAATTTCGTATTTATATATACCTACATACTCTCTCATCCATTTTTATATATATCTTTATAATCCACCCCCCTAGATTATGCACCCATTCACACACACACCTATTTTAATCATATTCTTTGAAATAATTTAGTTTTCTTTAAATATTAATAATTATTTGTATATGTTTACTCCCCGAATTCTTCCTCAAAATATCTATCAAATTAATCTTTTCCTTAATACATTCAAACTCTCCTTTCATACACCTTCTTTCTCTTTCATACTTATGGCATTCTAACATAACATGTTCTATATCGTTTCATATCTGTCACAATAATCACATTTTCCATTATTATGCTTTTGTATTTTAAAAGTGTATAATTAAGACCTGTATGCCCTAATCTTAATCTTGTTATCACCCTTCCCTCCTTTCTATTTCTTCTTTCATTTTCTTTTCTCTCCTACTATCTTCTGTTTTCTATAAAACCATCTTCCTGTTGGTTTCTCCTTTCTCATCTTGAGTGCAGCTCTTCAGCAGCTGTGTGTAGTTGGCTTGTTAAGCTCTGATTGGTCAGAGTCGGTCTCTTGCAACATTTATAAACCATGATTGGTGCACTTTTCTTTACTGCTGGTCCTCAACATGATGGCTGGTCAGGTCCTTCTGGGGTATGGAACTTTTCTATGGTGCAGTTTTGGGTTTTAAATATTGTTTATTTTATATCTGCTGTCTGTTTTCAGGGTTTCCCCCTCTTTACCTTGCTTGTTCTGAATGCTCATGGTGTTCCTGTCAAAGGTATGTGTGTTTTTTAAATATGACATGTTTATTGAAAACCTATGTTTGTTAGACCAGGTGTTCTTCCACAATAGGTACAAAAGGCCAACACCAGAGCAGCAGTGACACCAATGCAGGGGGAATGTTGCCTCTCACAGGAGAGCAGCTCCTGGCTACACTGCACCTGTGTCCTACAATGCTCCTGCTGGTGTCTTCAGGCAAGACCCCAGTCTGACCCAGCCCCAGTTTGTTGGTGTGAGCTCCATGCCTGCAGCTGGATACGCTGCCACTTCTGGTTCTGTTCCAGCAGGATATTATAGCACTGGGGCCTACATGCCAGGACATGTTGCCAGCTCTCAACAAGCTGGAGTTGCTCAGTCCTCTGTTCCAGGTAACTAGTCCCAAATGTAGTTCAAATATCTTGAAGAAAACTTTCCTAACTTAAATCATGTTTGCACCCTCTCCAGAAGCCAAGTGGTCTAAGGCTCCTCAAGCCTTTGAGGAAGCTCCAACAAATGTCCAGGGTACTAGTGTCATTCTCCCTCCTCTTCCACCTCCTGGACCTGTTCTCCAGTCTGGAGAGACTTCCAATGTTGTGAGGGAAGCTGAACTTGGGAACTACCAGGACCAAACAGAGGAGTTTGGTTACCCAGCTTACTCTACAGGGCCTGTCCAGCCTCTTCCACCTGTGGCTCTGCCTAGCCATGGTGTGGGTGGCTTGTGGGGCGACCAGCCTCCCTATCCTCTGCCATACCCCTATCCTCCTCCATACCCCTTTCCCTATCCTTACCCCTGTTTTGACTACAGCCTCCGGTATGGTCTGTACCCTCCTGGCAACCTACACTACCTTCAGCAGAGACCATGAGCAGGGCAAAAGACTACTACCAGACCACCCAACTATCTGAAACGACCCTGGTTTCTGATGGTCCACAGACACCCCAAGACCCTGAACTGAGCAGCAGAAAGGTCCTACCCCCAGTACAACTCCTAGATGACCTGTAGGGACAATGGGTAGGTGGTTCAAGTTCAGTACATGCAGATGCCCTGTATCATAACTCTTGACTGAAACTTGTGTTTTCTCTTTAGATGAGATGCCTGAGCCTTGGTGGATGAATTTACTGTTTTCACATAAACTTTTAAAAAAAATGACTGACTTTGCATATTTTGTACACTTGAGGGAACGTAGTCCAATCTCTCAGCCCCAAAAGGAAATCTATACAAACCATAAGACTTGGTCACCTATGACTGTTTAAGGGAAAGAATATTTGTATTTCTATCATGAATAGGTATTTCCATGAGAGATCCTATATTGACTTTAATTGTGTGCTTAATCAATGCTTGGTATTTCAAAAAAAATTTGTAGTAGTTAATGCCATCATTTAAAATCTGAGTTTGACATTGTTTTCCAAAGACTGTCTGCTGAAAAAAGTTTCCTCAGTCTATGCTGCTTCAGGAGTTACGGAAGGGTCGTTGAAAAAAACTTCCTCTAGATTAAGGCCAGTCTTCAAATATAGTTGGTAGTATTCCAAACGTGTCTAGAGTCTGCTTCAGTTCCACATGAGGCTCCATCAAAAGCTGTTCAGTTTGAAGATCGGTGCACACAACTCATCCACTGTAGGCATCTGTGATCGACCACTTGGTCTATTGTAGACAGCCAGGGATGCGCATTTAGCTGGGTTGCTTACATCTGATTTGACAGTCTTGTTTCCTGAGCCTGAATTGGGCTTGTTGCAAAACCGATAAAACCAGGACACATTGACCACTCTATCAAGCCTGGCTTTCTAAATTTGGCTTTTTTGAAACAGGCCTCTGGACTCGGTTTCACAAAGCACTAGCATATAAATTACCATGGCAATTTATCAGGAAATACTTTAATAATCCCAGAGGGACATTATTTACTCTGTGCAGCTTGCCTGCTTGTAGACCCCGGGTTTAGTTAATCTTGGTGCGTTATCTGTTCAGTCTGTGGTCAAACTGAGAAACCAATGTGTTTTTGTCAGTTAATCCGTTTACTTATCTGTGCTTTTTTCCCCATTAGCCCAGCATTAAAATACCAGTGATAGTTCATTTTAAAATTGATAGTAGCGTATGCCATTAACTCTTATCCATGTGTGGATTACTACTGTTCAACTGTGTTTTTTCTGAGTTTGACAAAAAGGCCTTTAGTAGTCTTTTGCATGTTGAGGGCATAATAGTGGCTGATAAAGCAAAAGAGAAAATGGTTTAATTTTTTTTTAACACCACAGAAGCAACTCCAAACTAGGGGCTGCTATGAGAAGAGGCGTGTGTGTCCAGTAGTGGAGAGGGCGTTTCCACAAAGCACATTTCAAGGCTTGCTTCTTTTAGGGGAAGAGCCAAAATGATTACGCTCGAAGCCTCGCTACCCAGCCGTACCACATGACTGCTTCGGGGAGCGGTTGATGGGCATCAAAGTGCTTCAGTGTTCAGACAAAATGTGGGAGTTTGTAGAGTTGTTGTCCGTTTAGGTTTTGGATAGAAATTTGATAGCTTGGATAGTAAAGTTTAGAGTCTGCTTAGTTTGGAGGTCATGGCAGCAAAAAAAATGTGTAAAATAAAAAAAAAAAAGTCCACAAGCATCCTTGTTCACATTATTGACTATCTAAAAAAAAAATCAAATATGTTTAATTCAATGAAAATATAAAATAATACAATGCAACATACAATGATTTAAATTGTATTGTGTATATTTGGTCATCAAATCAATGTCAGTTAACTCTGTCAACCAGGTTGCTGTAGGGTTTTTTAAGGTCCAGCAGGTGTCAGTATTCAGTGACACAGTATCGGCAATGTGTCGAAACGCTTCATGACGCCTCATCGACCCATCACTAGCCACAATGATTATGCTCGAAGCCTCGCTACCCCAGCCACGTGACTGCTTTGGGGAGCGGTTGATGGCTAGAGAAATTTGGTAGCTTGGATAGTAGAGTTTAGTCTGCTTAGTTTGGAGACAGTTTGTAAGGTTTAGATGAGAGGAGACAATGGAGCCAGATTGAAAGAGGATTTCAAGCTCGATGCAGATCCATACACCACACAACCATAATCCAGTATGACCTAATTAATCCGCAGTAAATGGCCTTCAATGCTTTTCTATCAGCCCCCCAATCACTTCCCACCAAACATCTCATAACATTTAACACCTTCCTACATTTGTCCTGTATTTTCTGTATATGTACACTCCATGTTATCCCCTCATCAAACCATAACCCCAAAAACTTAAAGTGTTTTACTCTTTCTAATTCTTGATTATACATTTTTAGTTTTATCTCTGTACTAATTCTTTTCTTTGTAAAAAACATTGTCTTTGTCTTATCTACTGAGAATTTGAAACCCCATTTATATGACCACTGTTCTATTTCTGTTATTGCATCCTGTAACTTTTTAATAATTTCAAATTTTTCCCCCTCTTCCAAATTGCCCCATCATCCGCAAAAGAGAAAACCCCATCCCATTCCCTATTTCCTTGAAAACATCATTAATTAATATAGAGAATAATAAAGGACTCACTATACTCCCTTGAGGTGTTCCGTTCTCTACCCTATATTTCCTCAAATAATTCTTCCCTATTCTAACTTGTATTAATCTCCCTTGTAAAAAATCCTTAATCCATCTAAATATTTGTCCTTTAATTCCTAATTGACACAGTCTAATTAACAATCCTTCTCTCCACATCATATCATACGCCTTCTCTATGTCAAAGAAGACAGCCACCACACTTTCTGTGTTAACCTGTGCTTTTCTAATTTCATGTTCTAAACATACAGCTGGATCCATTGTATTTCTCCCTTTCCTAAAACCACTTTGGTATTTAGCTATATATCCTTTCTTTTCCATATAATATGTTAGCCTTTCATTTATCATTTTCCTGGAGTGTTGTCATCAATGCACTGACTGCTTTGGTTTCTCCTCATCTTGAGTGCAGCTCTTCAGCAGCTGTGTGTCATTGGCTTGTTAAGCTCTGATTGGTCAGAGTCGGTCTCTGGCAAGATTTATAAACCCTCATTGGGGCACTTTTCTTTATTGCTGGTCTTCAACATGATGGCTTGTCAGGTCCTCCTGGGGTATGGAGCTTTTTTATGGTGCAGTTTTGGTGTTTAAATATTGTTTATTTTATATTTGCTGTCTATGTTTTCAGGGTTTCCCTCTTTGCCTTGCTTGTTCTGAATGCTCATGGTGTTCCTGTCAAAGGTATAGTGTTTTGTCACTTTTCAAATATGACATGTTTATTGAAAACCTACGTTTGTTAAACCCAGGTGTTCTTCCACAATAGGTACAAAAGGCCAACAGCAGAGCAGCAGTGACACCAATGCAGGGGGAAATGTTGCCTCTCACAGGAGAGCAGCTCCTGGCTACACTGCACCTGTGTCCTACAATGCTCCTGCTGGTGTCTTCAGGCAAGACCCCAGTCTGACCCAGCCCCAGTTTGTTGGTGTGAGCTCCATGCCTGCAGCTGGATACGCTGCCACTTCTGGTTCTGTTCCAGCAGGATATTATAGCGCTGGGGCCTACATGCCAGGACATGTTGCCAGCTCTCAACAAGCTGGAGTTGCTCAGTCCTCTATCCCAGGTTAATGGTTGCAAACATGATTCATAGTGACTTTGACAATTGTGAATAAAATTAACTTAAATTGTATGTCCACCTCCTCCAGAAGCCAAGTGGTCTAAGGCTCCTCAAGCCTTTGAGGAAGCTCCAACAAATGTACAGGGTACTAGTGTCATTCTCCCTCCTCTTCCACCTCCTGGACCTGTTCTCCAGTCTGGAGAGACTTCCAATGTTGTGAGGGAAGCTGAACTTGGGAACTACCAGGACCAAACGGAGGAGTTTGGTTACCCAGCTTACCCTACTGGTCCTGTCCAGCCTCTTCCACCTGTGGCTCTACCTAGCCATGGTGTGGGTGGCTTGTGGGGAGACCAGCCTCCCTATCCTCTGCCATACCCCTATCCTCCTCCATACCCCTTTCCCTATCCTTACCCTGTTTTTGACTACAGCCTCCTGTATGGTCTGTACCCTCCTGGCACCTACACTACCTTCAGCAGAGACCATGAGAAGGGCAAAGACTACTACCAGACCACCCACTACCTGAAAGACCATGGTTCTGATGGTCCACAGACACCCCAGAACCCTGGAACTGGGCAGCAGAAGGTCTACCCCAGTACATCCTAGAGACCTGTAGGGACATGGAGGTAGGTTCAAGTTCAGTACATGCAGATGCCCTGTATCATAACTCTTGACTGAAACTTGTGTTTTCTCTTTAGATGAGATGCCTGAGCCTTGGTGGATGAATTTACTGTTTTCAAATAAACTTTTAAAAAAATGACTGACTTTGCATATTTTGTACATTTGAGGAAATGTAGTCCATTCTCTCATCCCCAAAAGGAAACTTATACAAACCATAAGACTTGGTCACCTAACGACTGTTTAAGGGAAACAATATTTGTATTTCTATCACGAATGGGTATTTCCATGAGAAAGCCTATATTAACTTTCATTTGGTCTTAGTCAATGCTTGGTATTTTCAAAGATTTGTAGTAGTTAATGCCATCATTAAAATCCATGAGTTTGCCGTTGTTTTCCAAAGGCTGTCTGAAAGTTTAATCAGTTCATACTGCTCTGCTGTTTCAGGAGTTGCAGACGGGTCAGTGAAAAAGTGTCCTCTAGATTAAGGTCAGAGTCTTCAATATATAGTTGTTTCTAACGTGTCTTCCTGTCTGGTGCTTCAGTTCCTCGTAAGGCTCCATTAAAAGCTGTTCATTCAGTTTGAAGATCGGCGCAACCACTCATCCATTGTAGCATCTGTGATCGACCTCTTGGTCTTTTGTAGACGGTAAGATGCGCAGTTAGCTGGATTGCTTACATCTGATTTGACAATCTTGTTTGCGCCTGAGCTAAGCTCTGTGAAACAGGAAAAAGCCAATACGGCTTGCTTGCACTGTCAAGCCTGGCTTTTGTGAAACTGAACTTGGTTTTAAAAAAGCACTAGGATAAATTATCATGGCAATTTACTCTGCAGCTAGCCTGCTCTAGAACAGGTTCAGTTAATCCTGGGGCTTTATCTGTTCAGTCTATGGTCAAACTGAGAAACCAATATGGTGTCCATTCTGTTTACTTATCTGTGCTTTTTATTTTATTAGCCCAGCATTGAAATGCCAGTGATACTTGTAATAACTAAAGTTGTATTTTAAAATTATGATAGCCTATGCCATTAACTCTTATTATCCAACTGTCCAGTAGTGTAGAGGACATTTCTACAAAGGCCATATCGAGGCTTGCTTCCTTTAGGGAATGAGCCACAATGATTACGCTCGAAGCCTCACTACCTGCCGTACCATGTGACTGCTTTGGGGAGCGGTTGATGGGTAGAAATTTGATAGCTTGGATAGTAGAGTTTAGTCTGCTTAGTTGGAGACAGTTTTTAAGGTATTGAAGAGAGACAATGGAGCCAGCTTGAAAGAGGATTTCACCTATGTGGGAATATTTGACTTGATTTCTCCCAATAAGATTAGATTTGCCAACCAAGAACTGTATATTTACTGTTTATAGGTGAGGTGCATTAGCTGGCCCACTAACTGATATCCCGTTATCAACATCAGAGTTAAACATGGGATTAATTTCCACTGTTATGCTGATGACACTCAGCTATATTTATCCATAAATCCTGATGCATCCAGTTACTTTGACTGCAGTCATGTCTTGATGACATCAAAAGCTGGATGACTTTAAATTTCCTGCATTTAAATTCTGACAACACAGAAGTTGTAATCTTTGGGCCAGAGTCTTCAAAAAATAAAGTTCTTAATCAATCACTTAATCTGGATGGCATTAAATTGGGCTCTGGAAATAGTTAAAAATCTTGGTGTCTCTGACCAAGACATGTCATTTAAATCCCATACTAAACAGGTTTCCAGAGTTTCCTTTTTTCACCTCAGGAATATCGCCAAAATTAGAAACATTCGGTACAGGAGCGATGCTGAAAAACTAGTCCATGCATTTGTTACTTCAAGGCTGGACTATTGTAATTCTTTACTATCAGGAAGTCCACAAAATGCAGTTCAAAATCTTCAGCTGATCCAAAATGCTGCAGCAAGAGTTCTGATGAAAATCAACAAGAGGGATCATATTTCTCCAATTTTAGCTTCCCTTAATTGGCTTCCTGTTAAATCAAGAATATAATTTAAAATTCTTCTGACGTATAAATCCCTTAATAATCAAGCTCCATCATATATCAGAGCTCTGATTAACCCATATGTTCCTAACAGAGCACTTCGCTCTCAGACTGCAGGTCTGCTGGAGGTTCCTAGAGTCTCTAAAAGTAGAATGGGAGGCAGATCCTTTAGCTATCAGGCTCCTCTCCTGTGGAACCAACTCCCAGTTTTGGTCCGTGAGGCAGACACCTTGTCTACTTTTAAGACTAATCTTAAAACTTTCCTTTTTGACAAAGCTTATAGCTAGAGTGGCTCATGTTACCCTGAGCTACCTCTATAGTTATGCTGCTATAGGCTTAGGCTACTGGAGGACATCAGGGTCTATTTTTCTCACTCTACTGATTTCTACTGTTCTCCAGTTTTGCATTGCATTACATTGAAATTACTGTTGTCATTTCAGCTTTTAACTTTTTGTTCTCTTTTTTTCTTCATAGTAGGTACACCTGGTCTGATGTTCTGTTAACTGTGACATCATCCAAGGAAGACTGCTCACCCGCTATTACATCTAATGTAGAACAGATTACTAGATCAATGTGTGCTTCTGTGCTTTTTTTTTTTGTCTCTCTTATTGTGTCTCTGCTCTGTCTTCTCTAACCCCCAGTCGGTCGAGGCAGATGACCGTTCATAGTGAGCCAGGTTCTGCTGGAGGTTTTTCCTTCCCGCTAAAGGGTGGTTTTTCTTTCCCTTACACTTCATGCTTGCTCAGTATGAGGGATTGCAGCAAAGCCATGGACAATGCAGACAACTCTCCCTGTGGCTCTACGCTTCTCCAGGAGTGAATGCTGCTTGTCGAGACTTTGATGCAATCAACTGGTTCCCTTATATAGAAAATGTTTGACCAATCTGTATAATATGATTGATTCTGACTTTGTAAAGTGCCTCGAGATGACATGTTTCATGAATTGGTGCTATATAAATAAAATTTAATTGAAATTTAATTAATGGAGGGTGCCTTTCTTTGCTGTTTCCATTTTATGACACTGCTTAGCTGTCTGTAGAGGAAAATGTTTCTGCCTCCAAAGTGGTTCCCATCCTGAAAATGTTGGAGCAAAGTCAGCCTCCTTCAGGAGGAGATAACAAAGCCAGCACATCAGAAGTTGGAGACCACCTCACCAGGCATCTACGGGAAAAGCTTCAGACTGTGCAGATCATGAGCATCCTATCCCTAGCTACCCTCCTCGGCTCTAGACTCAGTCATAGGTTTTGGTTGATTACATGTTTTATGATAGTTTGAGTTTTTATAAAAAATTATTGTTTTGGATTTTCTTCATTTGCTTACTGTGTATATAATTTCTTTAATTTTCTCTATTAAAAATGCTAAAACTGGTGTTAAAGAATCTAAAACCAAGAACTGCTGAAAACTCTTATTATAACTCTCCAGTTTTGCACATCATTGTCCAAGTTGCACAAGCACTTTAAATGTCTAAGTCCATGCCATTTCATTAAAGTGACAAAAACATACAGAACATTGTACTTAGAAAAATATTCACATAACATGTAAAACATTTTTTTAGTATAAAGATGTGATAATCGTAAGATACATTAATGGGTTTTCCTTAATTCCCAAGGGCCCTAAAGAATACAAGTAGAGGTGTCATATTGCTAACTGAGCTCACATAACTCTTTAAAGCTTTACACTGGCTTCCCATTGTGTACCATGTAAATTTTAATATTTTGGTACTGCTCTTCAGAGCCCTGCAGGGATAGGTTCCCTCTTATATCTTGACTCAGCCTTACCTTTTTGCTCGCAGTCTGAGATCTTCTGAACAGAACCTGCTAAAAGCCCCTCGAACCCATTTTAGGGCAAAGGGAGACAGATCCTTCCAAGCTGTTGCACCCAGACTGTGGTCTGCACTACCACTTTATCTGCGCTTGGTAAACTCCGTGGATAACTTTAAAAAACAACTAAAACCTTTTTAAGCAAGCATTTTAGACTGACTTCCCCAAGGGCTAATATGACTGTATGTAACTTGTTTAAAAACAAACTTGTATTTTATTGCCTCTGTGACTACTCCTACAGTGCTGAGAAAGACACTCTCCATAAAATCCCAAAATCTAAAAAAAAACAAACAAACAAAAAGCAATAGTGTAGTCTGTGTTTCCAAATTAGGAAGGTTTCCACCCAATTAGGTTACGTTTGAACACATTGAGCTGGAACAAAAATTGCTTATGGGCAGGTTGTAAAAATCTGGGAAGCTTTTCACAGTTTTTTGGCTTTTAGAAAGAACAAAATATATCAAAATAGTTGTCAATGTCTAGCAGAAAACTAAAACCATTTTAGTAAAATGCCATCTCCTTGAACTCATTTTACTGATCAATTTATTTTTTAAATGAGTCGAATCTGTTGATCTGACATGAATGAATAATAGTTATAATGAAAAATATTGATCGTTATAATAAAACAAGAAAAGAATAATGGTTAATCAAGTGTTACTGTGAAATTGTATTGGTCAATGTAAACGCCCCTAGAGTGGTTCAGTTCTACTGATCAACTTAAAAATATTTCATAGCTGTGTGAAAGAGAAATGTTTGATTGAGCTACACTCTGTAAGAGAAATTAAGTTTATATTAAGGTAGATGTACAACTCATATTGGGAAGCTATTGATAATTTTTTTTCGGTTAATATATCATGATTGTTAAAGTGATCTTGTGTGTTATTTGGTTGTCTGATTGTACATTTTGTGCGGAGCCCGTATGCGCAAAGTTTTTTTTTCTTTTATTCAGAGCAGTTGTGTGCTAATGGCATGTTCTTATGTGTTTAATTGTTCTGTGCTTTTAACATGAGAGAGTGGGCTTGTTTTCTTCTTTTAAATTGGGCAGGTTTTATGCTGAGTTTGGGCTGAATGAAGTAAAAATTCTTACTAGAAGAGGTTCTGTAATTACAGCAGCTAGGAGAACAAGGGTCAGAACAAAGCAGAGTTCCCTTCTGCCTACTGGTAACCCAAGTTTCTTCAGTTCTGCAGTTTTCCTGCTTGGTTCTGCTCCTTGTGCTCCTAGCTGTCCTAGCTAACTCTCCTAGCGTGAATGTTTACGCCAGTGTTGACTTCAATGGTCACGCTTTAAACAGAAATTAATTGCGCTGCTTCCAGCTAGCTCTCCTTTTCTTCGTTGTCACTTCTTGTAATTGTTTGGTAATCAGACCGAATTTCCATCCTGCACTACCGACACCGACGGTGACCACAGCCGAGCCGCGGCGTCTCTGAAGGCTATGAAGGTATGACTCAGCGACCCGCCCCTATCCAGGTGTAATTAGCTAGAATGTTGACTTCAGTCGTTGATTTGATTGGTTGAATTGTATGATTGAGAAATCAAAGATAATACTAATAGAACGATGGCCACTCCGAGATAAAAAAACAAAACAAAAAAAAAAACAACAGCTTTCAGTCCAGGGCGGGCACGGCCCCCCAATGCCTACCCATGCCGTCGGGTCTGCATCACATGGTCAATTGTTTCATCTACCCCACAGTATTCACATTTACCATTTCAATGCTTCCCTAAGATAAACAGAGTACTGTTTAAGCAATTGTCCCCAAATCTCAATCGAGAAATAATTGTTTCTTCTCTTCTAGTTCTTCCTGTTCTTCTCAATTCTCCAGTTTTCTTTTGAATTTTATAAAACCAACATCCTTTTTTTTCCCTTTCTCCCATTCCTTTTGCCATTTATCCTTCATTTTCTGTTTATTTTAACTTCAGATTTACTAAAATGAATAATTAAATCCACTGATATATTTCTAACAGCTTCTTTTGCTGCCTTATCTACCTGTTCATTCCCTTTAACTCCATAATGTGCTGGTATCCATACAAAATGTATTATTAAACCCATCATATTTATTCTATATAGTGTCTGTTGAATTTCTATTAAAATATCTGGCCTGCTGTCTGAGTGATTATACTGCAAACTAATTAAGGATGAACTAGAATCTGAACATATGACTGATCTTAATGGCTTAATTTCTTCAACCCATTAAATAGCTAATAATATTGCAATCATTTCTCTTGTTTGGTTTCACCTTCTTCTTCTTCTTTCATCCAACCATATACCCAAACATTTAAATTGTTTTACTCTTTCCAAGTCGTATCTATAAATTTGTAATTTTATTTCTTCAGAAACGTTTTTCCTTGTAAGAAAACAAAACCTTTGTTTTATCTACAGAAATCTTGAATCCCCATCTAAAGGACCAATCTTCTATTTTATTAATAGCTTGTTGAACTTTTTTAATGATGAAACTTACATTTTTACCCCTCTTCCAAATTGCTCCATCATCAGCAAACAAAGAAACACCTGTTTCACTTTTCACATCTTCAAACATATAATTAATCATAATAGAAAAAAATAACGGACTAACTATACTTCCTTGGGGAATACCAAGCCTTTCTGACCCGCTTAATCCCTCATGGGGTCACGGGGGTTGCTGGTTCAATGGGCGAGAGGCAGTGTACAGCCTGGACAGGTCGCTGGTCTGTCGCAGAGCAACACATAGACAGGACAAACAACCATTCACAAACACCTAGGGACAATTTAGAGAAACCAATTAACCTAACAGTGATGTTTTTGGACTGTGGGAAGAAGCCGGAGTACCCGGAGAGAATCCACGAATGCACAGGGAGAAAATGCAACCTCCATGCAGAAAGACCCAGGGTTGGACTTGAACCCAGGACCTTCTTGCTGCAAGGCAACAACGCTACCCACTGCAACACTGTGCAACATAAATATTTTCTGAAAATTGTTTACCTATTATTACTTGTATAGATCGATTATGTAGAAAATCCTTTATCCAGTCGAACATTGAACCACTGATTCCCATCTTCTTTAATTTGATCAAAAATCCTTCCTTCCACATCATATCATGAGCTTTCTCAATGTCAAAGAAGACAGCTACCACATTCTCTTTATTAACTTGTTCCTTTCTAATTTCAAGTTCCAAGTACAGAACAGGATCCATGGCATTTCTACCTTTCATGAATCCACTTTGAAATTTGGATAAATACTCTACTCTTTTCTACAAAATAAGTAATTCTTTCATTTATCATTCTTTCCATTACTTTGCACAGGTGATAGGTGACAGATGTCAATGCAATTGGTCTATAACTCCCTGGATTTCATCTTTCTTTACCTGGTTTTAAAATAGGAACAATAATTGCCTCCTTCCAAGATTTAGGTAAATGACCCTCTTCTCAAATCTTGTTGTAGAAATCCAATAAAACCCTTTAGGACGAATTATTTAACTGATTTATCATGATATATGAAATTTGATCTTTACCTGGAGATTAATTTTTTGATTTCCCAAAAGCATTCCTAAGCTCTACAAACGAAAAAGGAACATTTAATAAGTCATTGCTATTTACAGGTTTCTCCTTCTTATCTTGAGTGTCACTCTTCAGCAGCTGTGTGTCATTAGCTTGTTAAGCTCTGATTGGTCAGAGTCGGTCTCTGGCAACATTTATAAACCATGATTGGTGCACTTTTCTATACTGCTGGTCTTCAACATGATGGCTGGTCAGGTCCTCCTGGGGTATGGAACATTTCTATGGTGCAGTTTTGGATTTTAAATATTGTTTATTTTATATTTGCTGTCTATGTTTTCAGAGTTTCCCTCTTTGCCTTGCTTGTTCTGAATGCTCATGGTGTTCCTGTCAAAGGTATGGTGTTTTGTCACCTTTCAAATATGACATGTTTATTGAAAACCTACAATTGTTAGACCAGGTGTTCTTCCACAATAGGTACAAAAGGCCAACACCAGAGCAGCAGTGACACCAGTGCAGGGGGAAATGTTGCCTCTCACAGGAGAGCAGCTCCTGGCTACACTGCACCTGTGTCATACAATGCTCCTGCTGGTGTCTTCAGGCAAGACCCCAGTCTGACCCAGCCCCAGTTTGTTGGTGTGAGCTCCATGCCTGCAGCTGGATACGCTGCCACTTCTGGTTCTGTTCCAGCAGGATATTATAGCACTGGGGCCTACGTGCCAGGACATGTTGCCAGCTCTCAACAAGCTGGAGTTGCTCAGTCCTCTGTTCCAGGTTAATGGTTGCAAACATGATTCATAGTGACTTTGACAATTGTGAATAAAATTGTTACTAACTTAAATCTTATGTCCACCTCCTCCAGAAGTCAAGTGGTCTAAGGCTCCTCAAGCCTTTGAGGAAGCTCCAGCAAATGTCCAGGGTACTAGTGTCATTCTCCCTCCTCCGCCACCTCCTGGACCTGTTCTCCAGTCTGGAGAGACTTCCAATGTTGTGAGGGAAGCTGAACTTGGGAACTACCAGGACCAAACTGAGGAGTTTGGTTACCCAGCTTACCCTACGGGGCCTGTCCAGCCTCTTCCACCTGTGGCTCTGCCTAGCCATGGTGTGGGTGGCTTGTGGGGCGACCAACCTCCCTATCCTCTGCCATACCCCTATCCTCCTGCATACCCCTTTCCCTATCCTTACCCTGTTTTTGACTATAGCCTCCTGTATGGTCTGTACCCTCCTGGCACCTACACTACCTTCAGCAGAGACCATGAGCAGGGCAAAGACTACTACCAGACCACCCACTACCTGAAAGACCATGGTTCTGATGGTCCACAAACACCCCAGAACCCTGGAACTGGGCAGCAGAAGGTCTACCCCAGTACATCCTAGAGACCTGAAGGGAGATGGAGGTAGGTTCAAGTTCAGTACATGCAGATGCCCTGTATCATAACTCTTGACTGAAACTTGTGTTTTCTCTTTAGATGAGATGCCTGAGTCTTGCTGGAAGAATTTACTGTTTTCAAATAAAAAAATACAAAATAATTGACTCTCTGATGGCATGCTATATATGGTCCTGCTTGCTTTGGCCCTGATATATCCAAAGTCAGAGATGAGACGGCAAAGCACACAGTTTAAGAAAGCTGGTTTGGTGAATGATCACTGGGGGTAAATTAGCTTTTCAGTTTCAGAAAACTCAGCCTTTACTGTGTTAAATTAGGACAAATTATTCCATGAAACAACTTTGCTACCAAGCAGCAGTTGGTGCTATATATATTTTTCCCCCTATTGGAAGATGAGATCTTTTATGTATGTTTCTGGAGAAGCCTGTATGCTCAAGTGCAAATGCTCACCAAATCTGTCTGAGGCTGATCAACCTACTATTAAAGGTGTTAGTTCTGGATTAATACAGGGTTACCATTTCTCACTTATCTAAATATTCTAAGCTTGCTAGATAAAGGTAAAAATGTTCACCTTTTTAAATAGATTCTTTGGGAATATGGCCCAAAGCCCACATTACATAAACTGACCACATGGCTGGGTTTCTTAAGACTTTTTTTTTTTTTTTTTTTAAACGTTTGACTGGATGAAGCACAACCTTTCCAGCTCTTCCTAAACATTAAGGTAGACCCTGTTGTAAATTAGACATTGTGAACTGATATTTTTCTACTGAAGTTAGTAAAACATTGCTCTCTAATCAGCATACTACGGTGGCCCAGAGGTGTCACCGCTAATACAAAAGCCGCAAGACAAATACAAGAGCCGCAACACAATTACAAAAGCCACAACACAACTACAAGAGCCGCAACACAATTACAAAAGCCACAACACAAATACAAAAGCCGCAACACAATTACAAAAGCCGCAACACAAATACAAAAGCCACAACGGAAATACAAAAGCCACAACAAATACAAAAGCCACAACGGAAATAGCCGCAACGGAAATATAAAACTACAACGGAAGTGACGCAACAGTTGGTCTTTCTACATGACGGTAGAAGAAGAAGAAGCTAACCCGGCAAAAAAACAAAAACAAAGAAGAAGGAGCTTTGCTTGTGGACTCACAAGCAAATATTGTCCGTTTGATAAGTAAGTAAAACATTTTTTTTTTATTATATATGGTACAGGTGTACCGCTATGCCAGAGAGTGGGTTTACTGACAACTTCAAGTTTGTGAACCCTGTGAAGAGAGAAACATTTCAATTTAGATTTGCGAGTCAGTGGTTACCATGGAAACGAGTTGGATAACTTGCTTTGCTTAGCGACAGTATGGCGCATAAAACGGAGAATTTATCACTCAGAAACTCCCGAACTGGAAGTTATAACTCCAACTGTATTATACTTTGGTTAAATTGTTTAAATCATGGGGGCGCGCTGGTCGCGTAGCAGGTAGCGCAACCCATGACGCGGTCGACCTGGGTTCGACTCCGACCCGCGGTCCTTTGCCGCATGTCTCTTCCCCTCTTCCACCCCTTCCTGTCAGCCTACTGTAATAAAAAGTGAGTCACTATAGCCGCGAAAAATCTCCCCCCCAAAAAAAAAAAAAAAATGTTTAAATCGTCTCCATAGCCTCACTGAGTTGCTCTTTACAGTAAACGTCTTTTTTGAAAGCTACTTTTTCATCTGTGGGGCTGCACAGCGTGGCAGTGGGTAGGAATGCTGTGTGTTCAGCACATTATACATCAACAACTGCCATGTATGAAACCATTGTTTGAAGCATGAAACGTTTATGGAAAATATGTGTTTTAGATATTTGTTGAAATTATCATTATGTCATCACAGCATAAAACAGGTAATCTATGAAAGAAATGCAGGCTCCTCTGCCTTCTTCCAGCATTAACAGCAGCAAAAAACATACTTTTGTAAAACTTGCATACTGCAGCCTTAAGACCAACAGTAAATACAATAAAATGACCCAACAGATGTGAAATAATGTTTTTAAAACTATTGAATCAAAATTAAAATATTTAAAAATGAGAAAAGTGTCTGGTTCACCATCAGCCAATTCTTAAGCTTTGAAATCAATATTTTAATCTGAGTTGACATCTTAAAATGAGATGGTAGTGAGTTCCAAATCTCACAACTAAGCATAATTTTTGCAACTGTCAGTAAACGTGGACTTTTTTCGTACTTCCTCAGATTCAACGGCAGAAATTGTGGATTCCCTGCATCTGCACAAGCCTTGAGCCAGTTCATGCCCGCGGCAGGAACTCAAAGTGATGATGATGACGAACAGGAAAATTGCTTTGAAGAACTTCAGCGACAAAGTGGTTTGTCACCACCTCTTCAATGGGGAGCTGCTGTACAAATCTACATCACTCTGAAGAACATGGCTGATCTATAAAATGTTAAGACTGTAAAATAAACAACCCTTTTCATAACTTTGAATACAATGTAAGCAGAAAAGTCATTCAGGTTTTGTTTATTTATTTATTTATACAAGCAATACAGCAACTGTTGCTTAAAATGACAAAATAAAGAATGTTATAAACAGTTGTTTTCAACAATATCATTGAAACATTGTGTTGTCTTTCAAACCAAACTACACAACAAAACATAGAAATTTGGGAACAACCTAATGCAGTAGAACTAATATGTATATATACACACACATATAGAACCCACACAACTAGAATCCAAAACTTTTACAGATCTGGGGTCCGTTCTTCGTACGTTGCTTAAAACATCCGAGATCAAATGAGACTTCCAAGATGACTTGATCCGGCTAATTGGGTTCTTCAAACACACCTGTTGTTTATGATTAGTATGGCTGGATTGAGTTATCCGAGATAACTGCGCGTTCATGCGTTTGTTTAAAAGGGGAAATGTATCGATAGTAGAAACAATGATCAGCAGCGCTGCTATTGGCTGTTCAGCAAAGAACGCCCACAGTTTCTCTCCCAAGCAGAACACGAGCTTTAATGGAAGGTTATGCCGAATTTGAGTCATTAATTAAAACGACAGGGAACACCTCAAAGTCTGCTAAAGCCAGGAGAGAGGGCTGGCAAAAAGCAGCAGACAAATTAAATGTGTAAATATTGTCCATGGTAGATGTTTCTATCACTTTCTACAGTATGTATTTTTGCATTTTAATAATTTCATATTTACTTTGTTCTTTTATGTCACAGCCTCCACGGGACCCACTAGAACACGGGGACAAGTAAAAGTGAAATACAAGAATATTCTACAAAATGGTAGCCTTTAATTACTATAATTTATTTTAAAAAGGAACTTGTTATGTCAAGAGATCCAATATCGGTGTCATTCCTTAGACAGTGGAAGTAAAGGATGCGTACAAACAGGGAATTTTAACAAAAAAATTAAATCTATAAAAAAATGAAGTTTTCCCTTTTCCAAATCATCCACAGTTTACTCGGTAAAACTGTATTGCTCCGTGTCTAGATAATCCATCCATAGTTTTTCCTAATTCAATATACAGCTCAGCAGGAAGCAAGCCTTTCAAAGTAAAACTAAACTTCACAATAAAATGGCCTGAACAAATCTTCTTACTGAATAGGATAAAAATAAAAAACAACCCATCATACAAATAACTTAAATATTTTCTATTTATGGCTCTAACACCACTTTTTCCTCTATAAAAGCCACTGTTAAATGATGTTTGTCTGTTTATAACAGCCGCAAAGATAAATCTCTCTACAATTACACTGTTGCGCTGCGCTAAAGGATCCTCTCTATTGCGCCATACGCGATTACTCGAAAAGCTCTTAAATTATTCTTGCACCTTCCGCAACAGGTTGCTGTCGTAAAAATGGACATGGCTACGACAGACCTCCCTATCTCCTTCGCCTATAAAGCTGCGATCAAATCCTGTTTACATGAAATAAGCCTGCTTACGAGCAGGCTTAAACTGCCGCACATGTTGCCATGACAGCAAGTCCAAGATGACTTTCGAAGGACCAAACGATCCGAGATCATGCCAAATCATCAACAATCAAATCCAGCTAACTGAGTTAGCAACGTACGAAGAACGGACCCCTGGCCCAAAATAACAACAGCTGCATGCTGACTAAAGGCATCCAAAGCCACGGGAATTCTTAATGACAAAGTTCATATTGTGCTTGAATGTAATGTAGCTGTCCAAGAGGGGCAGCTTTAAAGTGTTGGCACATGTATTTGCCATAGGGAATTTTGAGGTGTAAATATATTCAAGACATGGCTGAGGGTCCATGCCAGCAAGAGGAATAGATGGCACACCTTTGGCAAACATAAGGACATCCTCCAGGGTCACCTCACTGTTATGTTCTGAAAGTAGAAATAAATACCAACACTGAGACATCATAAGTAGTTAATTTTCATTGTAATTAGTGTGATGTGGAAAAAATAAACCAACCTTCACAGTCAAGAAGGTAGTCGGCCCAGAAACTTGTTGTCTTGTTCTCCTGGGCTCTCTGGTTACTGCCATCTGGACTAAGCTCTGGTCGGAAGAGATTTTCGATGTCCACAGCAGATAACTTTTTCTCAAAATGGCACAAGACAGGAGTCAGCGCCATAGGAAATTGCTGCAGGGCTGTTAAAAACTGCGAAGTAGCAAGTCCATTCTTGAATCTGAAATGCAATAACAGGTTGCTTAGGAAATTAAAAGTACAATTTGTATCAGCTACTAAGCATTAAAATGAAACACCTGTTTTATACCACTCAGTTATTGTTTTTACTTTTTAGAATCAGAATCACTTTAATAATCCCAAAGCAACATTATTTTTGCGACACGCTCCAGATATACAAAAACATTATATATATATTTTTTGTTTGTTTTTGCACATCGTCACTATCACTTTAACTTAGATATATCTATATACAGATCTAAATTAAAGTGATAGTGACAATGTGCAAAAGGAAAAAAAATGAATAAATGTCAATACAGAGGGGTGATGTCTGAATCACTGAGGGAGAGTTGTAGAGATTGATCACCACAGTCATCACTCTGGCGCTCTGTGGTACATCTGGGTAAGAGGAGTCTTCTGCTAAAGGAAAAAGCAACATCGGCAATAACAAAAAAAAAGAAACTAAAAAACAAAACTACCTTTCGATTGCGCTGTGATTCCTTTCAATTATGAACTGTAAAGAGCAACTCAGTGAGGCTATGGAGACGATTTAAATGTTTTTTTGTTTTTGGGAGATTTTTCGCGGCTATAGTGACTCACTTTTATTACAGTAGGCTGTAACAAATATCTAAAACACATATTTTCCATAAACGTTTCATGCTTCAAACAATGGTTTCATACATGGCAGTTGTTGATGTATAATGTGCTGAACACACAGCATTCCTACCCACTGCCACGCTGTGCAGCCCCACAGATGAAAAAGTAGCTTTCAAAAAAGACGTTTACTGTAAAGAGCAACTCAGTGAGGCTATGGAGACGATTTAAACATTTTTTTTTTTTTTTTTGGGGGGGGGGAGATTTTTCGCGGCTATAGTGACTCACTTTTTATTACAGTAGGCTGACAGGAAGGGGTGGAAGAGGGGAAGAGACATGCGGCAAAGGACCGCGGGTCGGAGTCGAACCCAGGTCGACCGCGTCATGGGTTGCGCTACCTGCTACGCGACCAGCGCGCCCCCATGATTTAAACAATTTAACCAAAGTATAATACAGTTGGAGTTATAACTTCCAGTTCGGGAGTTTCTGAGTGATAAATTCTCCGTTTTATGCGCCATACTGTCGCTAAGCAAAGCAAGTTATCCAACTCGTTTCCATGGTAACCACTGACTCGCAAATCTAAATTGAAATGTTTCTCTCTTCACAGGGTTCACAAACTTGAAGTTGTCAGTAAACCCACTCTCTGGCATAGCGGTACACCTGTACCATATATAATAAAAAAAAAATGTTTTACTTACTTATCAAACGGACAATATTTGCTTGTGAGTCCACAAGCAAAGCTCCTTCTTCTTTGTTTTTTTTTTTTTGCCGGGTCAGCTTCTTCTTCTTCTACCGTCATGTAGAAAGACCAACTGTTGCGTCACTTCCGTTGTAGTTTTATATTTCCGTTGCGGCTATTTCCGTTGTGGCTTTTGTAATTGTGTTGTGGCTTTTGTATTTGTGTTGTGGCTTTTGTATTTCCGTTGTGGCTTTTGTATTTGTGTTGCGGCTCTTGTATTTGTGTTGTGGCTTTTGTAATTGTGTTGCGGCTCTTGTAGTTGTGTTGTGGCTTTTGTAATTGTGTTGCGGCTCTTGTATTTGTGTTGTGGCTTTTGTAATTGTGTTGCGGCTCTTGTAGTTGTGTTGCGGCTTTTGTATTTGTGTTGCGGCTTTTGTATTAGCGGTGACACCTCTGGGCCACCGTAGCATACAGAACACCCACAACTTCTAGGGTGTTGGCAAAGTTTCATGAACTAAAATTAGCAGAACAAGTCCAGCCTACAGCTGCAGAATAAAAACTGCTTTACTAGAGGCCTATTTCACAAAACCAAGAAAGTGGAAAGCCAGGATTTTCCAGATATCCTGAATTAACTGTGGACTCAGTTTACAAAAGCAGTAACACATGAATTACCATGGCAATTTATTCTGTACAGCTGTTCCAAGCCAGGCTTAATCCTGGTGCCTAATCTGTCCAGTCACTGATCAGAAACAATTGTGTTTTTGGTATTTTTCATTAGCCTGCATAAAAATACCAGTGATACATATTTGTATTCAGTCAAAAAGCTGTTTTTTAAAAAAAAAAAACAGTAGCCTATGCCATTAACATTTATTCATGTGAGGATTACTGTTCAATTGTTTTTTTTAAGACTGACAAAAAGGCCTTTTAATATACTTTGTTGAGAGGATTAGAGAATAGACAAATAGGTGTTGTCAAAGCCTGCTGTTACACCTTTTTCCACAATATTCTGTGACTCTAAAGGTTGCTGTTTTGCTGCCTCCTCCAGAACAAATTAATTCCCATCAAGTGCACAAAATATGCAATCTCACTGCCCCCAAAATAAAAACTATTCAAACCATAAGACTCAGTTACGTAACAAGGGGGTTAAGGGAAAGAATGTTATTTGAGATGGTTTATCATTGATAATTTAATTGCATATCAGGTATCCTGCATAATTTATTGCAATCTCTTTTATTCTGCTTAGTTTATTAAAACACAAATATCTGTATTAATTATTGTCACTATTAAAATCTGATATGAGATAAACATTGTTTTGCAAAGGCTAAGTTTCATCCCTCTACTGCTTTTCTTTCAGGAATTATGGAAAGATCAGTGAAACATCGCCCTGTAGAGTTACCGAATTTAATAGACCAGAGAAAATGGTTTTAAACAAACGTGTTTTCCTTTGTACCATACCAATTTTATTTATAATGCACTTTAAACACTATCGGGACCAAAGTGCTATACACAATCATAAAATACAAGTGATCAATCATGAAGCAATAAGCAAAATGGTATATAATAGTATATACAAGTGGCATTGTTTCCTTTGAGTATGATGCGCTTATATATGCTTCCGATTGGCAAAATTATCAGGCAGCATGGGATTAATTTCCGCTGTTATGCTGATGACACTCAGCTATATTTATCCATAAATCCTGATGAATCAAACAGTTACTTCAACTACAGGTATGTCTTGATGACATCAAAACCTGGATGACTTTAAATTTCCTTCTTTTAAATTCTGACAAGACAGATGGTGTAATCTTTGGACCAGGGTCCTCAAAAAAATAAACTTAATCTTAATCAACCTGAATGACATTAAAGGGGACTCTGGTAATAAAGTAAAAAATCTTGGTGTTATTTTTTACCAAGACATGTCATTTAAATCCATATTAAACAGGTCTCCAGGATTTCCTTTTTTCACCTCCGGAATATCGCCAAAATTAGAAATATTCTATCCAGGGTAGATGCTGAAAAACTGGTCCATGCATTTGTTACTTCAAGGCTGGACACCCTGTCTACTTTTAAGACTGGGCTTAAAACTTTCCTTTTTGACAAAGCTTACAATTAGAGTGGCTTAGGTTACCCTGAGCTACCTCTATAGTTATGCTGCTATAGGCGTAGGCTGCTGGAGGACATCAGGGTCTATTTTTCTCACTCTGAGTTCTCCTACTGTTCTCCAATTTGCATTGTTTGAGTATTATTTCATGTTTTATCTTTTTGTTCTCTATCATTTTGTTTATTTGCTTCATAGTAGGTTCACCTGGTCTGGTGTTCTGTTAGCTATGACATCATCCAGGAAAGACAGGTCGCTCGCTATTACCATATAATGTAGACAGGATTCCTGTATCAATGTGTGCTTCTGTGCTTTTTTTTGTCTCTCTTATTGTGTCTCTGCTCTGTCTTCTTTAACTCCCAGTCGGTCGAGGCAGATGACCGTTCACACTGAGTCTGGTTCTGCTGGAGGTTTTTCCTTCCCATTAAAGGGGAGGTTTTCTTTCCACTGGAACTTCATGCATGCTCAGTATGAGGGATTGCTGCAAAACCATGGACAATGCAGACGCCTGTCCACTGTGGCTCTACGCTCCTTCAGGAGGAGTGAATGCTGCTTGTCAAGACATGATGCAATCTACTGGGTTTCCTTAGATGGGAAACTTTTTGACCAATCTGTATAATCTGATTGAATTTGACTTTGGAAGATGCCTTGAGATGACATGTTTCATGAATTGGCGCTATAGAAATAAAATTGAATTGAATTGAAAATTATATTCCTCATGAGGCTCCATCTCAAGATGTTGCTCGTTTGATTTGAAGATTGGCACACGCAACTTATCCATTGGAGCATCAAGCCTGGCTTTGTCGCTTATCCTGGATTTGAGCTCTTTTAAAAGATTATGTGCTTTGTGAATAACTTTTAGAGAGGTAAAATTCTGAGAAAAATCTCAGAAATTCTTGAACAGTGTGTGTAAATGGTTATTTGTCCTGTCTGTCTCTGTGTTGCCCTGGACCGACTGGTGACCTGTCCAGGGTGTACCCCGCCTCTTGCCCATTGAATGCTGGAGATAGGCACCAGCACCCCTCACGACCCCAACAGGGATAAGCGTGACCGAAGATGGATGGATGGATACAGGGAGCTTGCTTGTTTTTTTCTTCTTGTACTATCAACCAATCACAGCTCTTAAAAGACAGCGTCACCCCTAGCAACGGGGTCAACCACACCTCTAGACTAAGATAAAAAATTCTCTCGTCTCTTTTCTCAGAGTTGCTTTCAGCAGCTATCTGAATCAGTCTTAAGCCAAGACTCCTAGGTAGGAATCTTTAGACTAAGATAGGAGCTCTCTGAGAGGACTCAGAATCTTTGTGAAGACGGGCACTGACTGCTTTCTTCTTCTTTTATTTTTTATTGGCAGATGGCAACCAACTTAGGGTGCATTTACCGCCACCTACCAGACTGGAGTGTGGTCATCAATGCACTGACTGCTTTGGTTTCTCCTCATCTTGAGTGCAGCTCTTCAGCAGCTGTGTGTCATTGGCTTGTTAAGCTCTGATTGGTCAGAGTCGGTCTCTGGTAAGATTTATAAACCCTCATTGGGGCACTTTTCTTTACTGCTGGTCTTCAACATGATGGCTTGTCAGGTCCTCCTGGGGTATGTAACATTTCTATGGGGCAGTTTTGGATTTTAAATATTGTTTATTTTATATTTGCTGTCTATGATTTCAGGGTTTCCCTCTTTGCCTTGCTTGTTCTGAATGCTCATGGTGTTCCTGTCAAAGGTATGGTGTTTTTCACTTGTCAAATATGACATGTTTATTGAAAACCTACATTTGTTAGACCACGTGTTCTTCCACAACAGGTACAAAAGGCCAACACCAGAGCAGCAGTGACACCAGTGCAGGGGGAAATGTTGCCTCTCACAGGAGAGCAGCTCCTGGCTACACTGCACCTGTGTCCTACAATGCTCCTGCTGGTGTCTTCAGGCAAGACCCCAGTCTGACCCAGCCCCAGTTTGTTGGTGTGAGCTCCATGCCTGCAGCTGGATACGCTGCCACTTCTGGTTCTGTTCCAGCAGGATATTATAGCACTGGGGCCTACATGCCAGGACATGTTGCCAGCTCTCAACAAGTTGGAGTTGCTCAGTCTTCTGTTCCAGGTAACTGGTCCCAAATGTATAGTTCAACTGTCTTGAAGAAAACTTTCCTAACTTAAATCATGTTTGCACCCTCTCTAGAAGCCAAGTGGTCTAAGGCTCCTCAAGCCTTTGAGGAAGCTCCAACAAATGTCCAGGGTACTAGTGTCATTCTCCCTCCTCTTCCACCTCTTGGACCTGTTCTCCAGTCTGGAGAGACTTCCAATGTTGTGAGGGAAGCTGAACTTGGGAACTATCAGGACCAAACGGAGGAGTTTGGTTACCCAGCTTACCCTACAGGGCCTGTCCAGCCTCTTCCACCTGTGGCTCTACCTAGCCATGGTGTGGGTGGCTTGTGGGGAGACCAGCCTCCCTATCCTCTGCCATACCCCTATCCTCCTCCATACCCCTTTCCCTATCCTTACCCTGTTTTTGACTACAGCCTCCTGTATGGTCTGTACCCTCCTGGCACCTACACTACCTTCAGCAGAGACCATGAGAAGGGCAAAGACTACTACCAGACCACCCACTACCTGAAAGACCATGGTTCTGATGGTCCACAGACACCCCAGAACCCTGGAACTGGGCAGCAGAAGGTCTACCCCAGTACATCCTAGAGACCTGAAGGGAGATGGAGGTAGGTTCAAGTTCAGTACATGCAGATGCCCTGTATCATAACCCTTGACTGAAACTTGTGTTTTCTCTCTAGATGAGATGCCTGAGCCTTGGTGGATGAATTTACTGTTTTCAAATAAAATATTTTACTAAATTATTGACTTTTGTGGCATGAACGACACTAATTCTACTTGCTTTTGACTGCATCCAGTTAGTCACCCCTGGTTCTTTAAACAAAATGTGTTTCTATTGTAGACTTTTGTAGTAAGACTCTTGAAACAAACTTTTTCTTATCTAAAAGGCAGAGATGTGCCCGAAAGGCACAACATTAAAGTAATTCTGAAAAATGGGCTGACAAAATCAATCAGCATGACAAACTAAATTTGTCACTAAAGACCAGTCTAAGCCTTTATCTACAATTTAGGGTTCAACTAATTGAGTTCTGTTTTAAGTTCCTCTGTGCACACTCTAACTTTCTTAGACTAGGTAAACTAAGCCTCCAAGCTTAGTTTACTTAGTAAATATTCCCTCCTCAGTGTGTTTTTTTTTTTTTTTTTTTTTTAAAAGTGAAATTTTCCCAATGCTCAAACTGAAAATGAGGAAAACTGGGGTTCCATGAATAAACAAAGTGGGTTTGCCTATACCAGGAAAAATGACATCTAAAAATTTTTATATTGTATTATTGAAACTGAAGGGAAGGCGGCGGTGGTGGTGACACAGGCAGTCAAATGTGACCCATATATGGAGATCTCTGTCCTCAATGGTGACGTTGCAGAGTTGAGTCCCGACACAGAGACCTTTGCATTTATTGTATGCAAACGAAATGTCATTGTGGACGCACTCTGTGCATACAAAACGACAAAGTTGTCTAAGTCATTTCCTGTCTAGCAACTGTCAAAAGCCTTGAGAGCTGCAGAATTTTAAAAAATGAAGGGGAAATTGTGTGTATATAAAACATCTGTTCATATTGGATCTATATTATGTGCTTTTGTTAGTATGACTATTATTAAATGCATCAAAGACAAAGTCTGTGAGGCATTTTTGCCAAATATTAAAAGAATACCAAAGACCAGGTTTATTCCTTTAATCACAACATTTGTATGTGCATTGCAGAAATGGAGGGAATAAATAAAAGCAAATTTCTTTCGGCATCAGAATTTTAAATGAAGCTTATTTGTGGGTTTATGCCTTCACACAAAAACACAACGGACTGATCTGGTGTTTTTCCCACCCTGCTGGTCCCTTCGGCAGCTCCCATCTTCCTAGATTCCTCATCCATGTGGGCAGGCGAGGGAATTGGACACAAAGGAGAGAAAGCAGCCAGTATTGTCCATCACTGGGGCTCTAATGATCGGGCTTTTCAGCCACTGACTGAGAAAATTACCACAGGGACATGCCCCAAGACAGTGAACTGATCACAGCTGCCTTCCTGTTCTTTCTTCAAATTATGTAAATAAATAACATAAGGAGAAGGTGGTTTTATTTTTATTTTAACATGCTAGCTCTGATTTTAGACATGATGAATTGCCTTCTTCAGCCATGTAGGTGAAATGAAGACCCAAGTAGAAACATCCACCAGATGTCACCACTGATACGTGATCAGAGATCAATGCAGACTAACCCAGCAGGTCTGAATCATGGTTAGCCGGCAGCTGATGACGAAATGCTGAGCTGAGGTCACATCTGCTCCAGGTGTTAAAACAGAAACCGCGCTGGCTGTGGTGCTCACCGCAGGAGTCTCTGTCTGCTCCTGGAAAAACGAACAGCATAGGTTTTCCCACCTCCATTTGTTCTAATTAGAAGAATGAGAAACAGCCCCAATGAACGGGTGTATTCGTATAGATAACTATGCTTATTTGTCTCCGAGGCTCCCCAGTCTAATGCTCTCAGTGATGAAAGAGTAGGCAGGGAGGAGGATGGAGACCTGGGGAGGTGAAATAGACCTCCTGCTGCCTATAGTGTCTCCAGCAGGCTAATGGTAACATAAGACATAAAGTCTTACTCATCCGTCTCCTGTGTGGTCTCTAGTTAAAAGCCATTCTCACAAATACTTACTGTATGGCTTATTTAATCATTGATTCTCATTGGAGAGTTATTTTCTGCAGTGATATATTTATTTCTAACAATTTTCATTAAAATCTGAGAGTGCATTTAGACATTTTAAAGGGATTTTTTTTATGGGGAATTTTCCTGTATGTAAACAGAAACAGTTTAGATTGCATGCAGGAAAAGGGTGCATTGATTTTAAAGGTTTTTGAATTGGAGCCAAATAGAGCTGCTGGGTGCAAAAAGAATATCATCCAAAAATATTGACAACTATTTCTCTGCCAAGAGCTTGAAGAAATTTGAAGCCATGGCCATGTGAGTGCCCTTTGCTGCTTAAATGACAGTGGAACACAAGCAGAACGGTAACAAAAGCTGTTTTAAACAAATGTTTTAATTTAATGTTTAAAAAATACTTTTGATCATGAAATGGTCTTATATTTTCTTTTTTAGGTATTTATTACTTGAAAAACATAAATTTAGCATGAAAATAAATGTAAATAAACCAAAGAAAATCCATAATATCATAAGAAAGAAATCCTATAAAAATTACCCTTTGACATGTTTGAGCATTACAGATATAGTGAAACATTGCAGGCTACATGTACATTCAGTTTATAGAGACCGATTCAGAAATATTTAATAGGAGACACGTTTATCTTGACAAAATGTGTGTTAAGTGTTAAACTTATTATAATAATAATTGCTGCCTTATGGTAACAGGTATGTGAAAAGCTGCTATAACATGTTCCTGAAACAGTTTTTTTTATTTATAGCATTGATTTAGGATAAAGATCACATACATGCTAAGAAATCTACCAAGTACTAATTTAAAAGGCTAAAGTGAGAGTTTACAGAATAGCCATGCCAAAACCTTTATGTTTACTAGCCATAAAACATTGAACATTTCAAATGAAAATTCTGTTCAATCAAAATTAACTGTAAATATTCTTAACTATTTGCAAACTACACCAAACTACATCTTATTTTGCTTTGTTTGTTCCTTTAATTCCCTTATCACATTTTTTTTGTAATTCTTCTGAAGTTAAACGTGTGGATGTCAGTTTCCTTTGAATGTAGTTATTTTTATCTTTATGCCACAAACACACACTGCATGAGCACAAGTTCACGATTCTCACCTTGGTTTTGTTTGCTGTGGTTTCTGAGTCCCAGTATCCCGCTCATTGAAAACCTGGACTCAGGGGGACCGTTTGTTTCCATGGGAACAGATGAAGCTGCTGATGCGGAGGAAGAAAACATTACTGAGAGGAAGACAGAACAGAAAGAAGGATGATGGGGAAACACTCACCGTCTTCTCGGGGCTTAGGATGAACTTTCTTCCTGATGATCCTGCAAAGACCAAAACAGTCAACACTTATTTGACAGATATTTGGTGCTGAGCAGAAACACTGAAACGCATAGGGGCACCCTTACCTGTTGATTGAGCTGATGCTGGGAATGCTGTTAAGGTCACACACTTGCTCCAGCACCAGCCTGTCTCGGATCTCCCAGGCAAACATGGTGGGGTTGTTGTGTTTCAGCTGCAGGATCTTTTGCACAACTGTAGGGGTTGCCACCTTGGGCTTGGAGCCACCTATGAGCCCCGGTCTAATGCTTCCTGTCTCATGGTACCTGGAGTGAATAAGAAACCAAGCTAGAAATTGTGGGTAACTTCTGTGTAATCGTTGAACACTTAAAACCTTAAAAAATATGATAAAGCTCCACATAATGGCTATTTATTTATTAAATACAATGCTACTCCATATTCGGAATAAACTGCTGCTATTTTGTTAAACTTCTGATAATCACATGCAGCAACGATGACGATCAGGATTTTGGCTTTTGAACAAAAGCCCTGAGGAAAATATACAGACCGAAAGGCAAACAGACATGCAGACTGCTTAACAAAAACAATAAAACAATAAAAAAAGGCATAAGCATGTCTGGTTTTAGGACTTAAGATTTACCCGCCGTTTAAAGAGCTTCAGGGTGGCCTTACTTTCTTCCAACAGAAAATCTTATACCTCATGGAAGACATCTTTGTGAATTAATCTCTGACGGGACCCGGTTCACACTGCGGTTACCTCGTTAATATTTTGCTGACGCAGCCGTGACTGACGCGCAGGCGGCGCGAGATCTCACAGGGGCGCACGCCGTGCTGCGCGAGCTCCACGATGCGTTGTCTGACCTCGTGCGGTAACGGCCGCCCGTTGATGAAGACCCCGCCGAGCTGGTTCACCCCGCCGAGCCCTGGGTGTTGGGACAGAGCAAGGAGATCCAGCTGCAGGACTCCAGTCCGCATCTGCGGTAGCTGGTACAGCTATAAGGTTTCAATTCAGGCTACTTACTGTGCGTGACGGTGAACGGAACCAGTCCAAAACTTACTTCCATGTCAAAGCACCATGCCCTGCTAAAGTTGTCGTGGTTCTGCCTCCAATCCAGTGTTTAGACATAAGCATAGAAACGTAAGCAAAACACCACAACAAAAAACTGCATCCTAGATCCAGCTATGTTGCCTGTTTGGAGAGACATCCAAAGTTGGGCGACGTGCGCTCTCGGATCAAACCTGTATAAAATACTGGGAATTAGAAATACCAAATGAATATCAAAGGATTATAAACTAAAAGGTTAAAAGCAGACTGCTCCTTCAGCACCTGACCTGTGGACAGCGGTAAAAGCATCTGAGCGTACAGGCGGGGTTGAGCCGCTCATTGTTTCATTGAGCGCATTTACGCAAAGATGGGTGCAGACAGAATTTGATAAATGGCTAAAAACGTGTTTAACATTTCTCCTTAGTTCCAATTGAACTCTCATGTTTTTAAACTTATATCTGGATTAAAACTAAAATAAATCAGGATTACGTATTCAGACGATTGAGCTTGATATTGTGGATGTCATGGTCAACATTTATCCTACATGCTTTTAATTGCAACTAAGATGTGAACCCAGCATTGCGCCATTTCAGTGCTGTGGAGAGAATGTTTTGTAATCTGCAATCTTACTGTTATTATGCATCAGTTGAAATAATACAAAATACTACATATATTGTTGCCACAGGGATGGCTGCTATAATATATAAGGATTTTATTAATTTTTAATTAGTTAACTTTTAAAAACTATGGTGTGCAGACAGATAATATATATTGATTATTCAAATTCCTTACCTCTTATTTTGTTTCAAAGAACCACACATTGTTGTGATCTTTTAATGTGGAATATATCACTAGTTCCTGAGGCTTTCTAAAGATTTTATTTCCGTTGACTACTTTTTCACCAATTTCTCACCCAGTCTTTGCCTGACCAAGATAGTACCGCCCTAAAAAAAACTACTTCTTATGCTAAACGGCGTAGACATGCGGCAGAAAGCGAACACTGCCATCACTCTGCCACACCATTCTCATGATTAAACATGGTGGTGGTAGCATCATACCCTGCTGATGATGCCCCTCATCATCAGCAGAGCTGAACAAAGCTTAATACAAGATGTCAGTGACTTCAAAAAGGCAGAGGCTGAGACTAACGTTTACAATGACTGGACAGCCAGGCACCAAGTGGCTAGCTCTGTATCAATACATTTCATGTGTTGAACGGCCTAGTTAAAGTCCAGACATAAATCCAATTGAGAATATGTGGCACGATCCATTTTTCAAACCTTTATTCATAAATAAAAGGCGTATACCTTTTCACTTCACTTGAGAGTTCTGCATTATTTTGTGTTGCTTTATTACATATATTACTAAATAATACATTGACGTTTGTGGCTGCAATGGAAAAAACAGAGTAGTTTCAAGGATTTGAAACTACTTTTTAAACAATAGAACAACGCTGAGAAAACGCTCAAGAATGTAAAACCTATTTTTTTATATATATATATAAATACAGAATACACTGCATCAACTAGAACGATGTTGCAAAAACTGTATAGTGGATTAGATTAAAATAAAATGCTCCATTCTTCCTTTCGCCGGAACAGAAATGTGCCACCCATTTAACTCCGGGCTCATTTATGGGCCGGCCAACAATTTCCGGAAACGCCGGTTAAGCATTTGCGATCATTACCACATGTACACAAACATGCCTAGTGGAAACTAGTTATTTTCTGCTGTATGGAGGAAAATCTTTTTGTATCAACAAAGGTAATCGCTACCGAGATACAGCGAAATAACACAGCGTGCAACAGAAAAGCGCCTTTAATTTGACTACATTGTTTTAATTTAGCCGCGCTTGAACTTTAGCTACATTGCTAGGTGCCGGTGCTGTGCAGCCTTAACCCTGACGATCCCGACATGTCGGGTATATGTACAGGACACGTACTTTTAAGCTATTTTAAAAGCAAGTTTATACCCAGCTGGAACCAATTATATTTCGGTAGCGACGAGAATAAAAACAAAACTGTATAAAGCCTTATTATCCCGCGCTCTGTAACTGCAGTACACCAAGTCGCCATTGAGCGTCGCTGCGCAGCCTGCCCGATATTACACTATGAATTATAGCAAGGAAAATGTCAAAGCACAGGTTTTCTTCGTCGAGGACTCCGCCGGTTCAGAGAGTGAGGAAGAAACGCGTTCTGGTTTCATGAGAAGCACAAAGCGGGGTTCGCAGCTCAGCAGAGACGGCTCTCCTCCGCTCCTCCTCGCCTTCTCCTTGCCCTCTGGAAAGGCTCAGCAGGACACCTGCAGTGTCTCCAGCGCTGGTTCTCAGGAGGAGGAGGAGGAGGAGGAGGACAGTGATGAGCCCATTGAGGAGTGGATGATCCTGGAGGGAGAGGAGCAGATGGAGGACTCCAGCATCCAGCTCAACCTGGGCTGCTGGGACAGCTCTGAGGAGGACTTTGGAGATGAAGGTTAGAGAGATCTATGCTGACATTGTTTATCTGTCATGTTATTATAGTAGTGAAAGTGCAAAAATAATTGTATCTAATGATAATTCTACTGATAAAATAAAATCAAACATTATTGCAAACTGCCTCTTGAAGATTTGCACATATTATTGTGTTACAGCCACACATTTCAGTTCTTGTTATTACAGATGTGTAACTCCAAAGTGACAGCACTGGCACGGCTTCCTTCAAACGGGCTCTTTAATAAACGCCATGAAAACTTCAGAAATAAAGACATAGCTTTAGAAATAGATACATTTACAGACAATCAGGTGACACATACTTTAACAAAAGTTACCCCGTGACTGCCTGCCACTTCGGAGGTCTTTAACAGGTTAATTATTCGTTGTCCACTCTAAATTAAAATATTAAGTAATTAAAACACCATAACCAATAAATTTACAAAATATTAAAAACATAAATACAAATACCTTGACAGCTACAGGAAACACGAGACTGCTACTTTTAGCTCTTTTCCAGACTTCTGCTGCTCCTCTTATATGCAAATCTCGCTGCCTTTCTCATATACGCAAATCTCGCGATAACTTTCAACAAATAGTTTGAAAAGAAATAAAATACAATAATTTTACATAAACTTCAAAATGTGAACCAAACAACTTAAAATACATTATCTGAAATAAACATAATTTTTTTTCCAAAAAATAAATTTTTTCACTGACACTTACAAAATGTATATGATTTAACAACACATTTATTTATAGTTTATAGTTGAGTGTAGGTTAAAACATTTGCCCGTTCTGTGCAGAGCAGCTCAAACTCAGTGAGCTGAGAACATTTGAGAACACGTGTTTTCAAATCTTGGAACAAATAATTAATTGAGGCGACTGTGGCTGAGTGGGTAGAATAGTTGGTTAGATTCTAGCTTCCATGTCACATGACAGTGTGCCCCTGGGCAAGGCATTTGACCCCGAGTCGCCTGCCGATTTGTGCAGTATGAGGAGTAAGTGCGATTGGGTGTATTTTTGCTATAGTGTACTGGTCACCGCAACGCGTGTATATTTATCTATTTTTCCATCCGGTTTGGGGGACACATGAATATGTTTTATTCTAAACCAGGGATGTCCAAGTCCAGTCCATGAGTGCCGTCATCCTGCAAAAAGCACTTAGTCGTAACACTGAAAAGTGCCAAATACAAAAACTGCACAGTTTTGAAAAAGTGTACATTTTGCTGTTTACACAGCTTTCTATTTCAATTTACATAGGGCTGTAATTTTCCTAAACGAATGTGGTTTGCTGTTAAAGACTTGAATTGCATAATTAAAACTTTACATTCAGTTAAAAAACAGGCAGCTGTTTTCTATCTGGTATTCTCTGCCATCCATAGTTTATGTGGAGTTTATTTTCTACAACTACCTGAACTTATGGGTTCCAAAATAGAAATATATTTGGATGTTTTAATTTAGGAAAGAATGAAAATTTGAAAAGGGATAAAAAGAAAGTCTGCACGAAACAACCCTATAATTAAACATTTCATTAAAAAGAATACAATAAGCATTTCTTTTAAAAAATGGACTCCCAATAAACGCGAATAAACAATCTCTGCAAAAATATCTTTCTTTTGCCGTGATTTTACACTTACCTGTTGCAGATCAAGATATGATCCGAAGGTGAACATTTATTGTGCTAGCTTTTATTTTGCTTAAAAATAAATGTATGTCAATTATGGAGCAGCTAGGGATCACTATTGTCCAGATTTTGCACTGAACGTTAGTATTGTGCTTTAGGTGCAAAGTTAATGTAAAACATAACTGCTATCAAAACACATGAAGGAAATTTTCAAACCACCAGTGTGTTTGCAGACACCAAAAACTCCTTACCTGCCCTTTTATGAGCTACCGAGCATGAGTAGAGAGTGAGGATGGTTGGATCTGGTGACCAATAAGGTTCCGCTATAGGGCTGCATGATTTATAGAAAATGTGTCGTTATCACAATATCACTACACAGATTTTTATGTCGCTAACAACCACTGAACTGCAATTATTATCGATTTAAGTGACACTTGTTGTTTAATGCACCATAAAAAGTTATAGAACGTAAAACGGTGGTAACGCGGTGAAGGTATTCGAAAACTACAACTACGTTGCCTCAATGTCAAAAATCCCCAGACACCAGCCAAAAGTAATTGTAGTTAAGATGGAAATATTGAGTTTTTTTTCTTCAGTAGCTGGATAATCTACATATTATCTGGAGTCTACATTTACATCTGAAAGATGTGTATTGTGGAAAGGTTTAATATTTTTTGTCACTCATATATTATACAGATTTTTTTTATGCATAGACTGAAATATTTCAAGGTTTTATTTCTTGTAGTTGTGATTATGACTTAAAGTTGATAGAAACCCAAAGTTCAGTGTCTCTGAAAATTAGAATATTTTACGAGACTAATACAAAAGGTTACATTAAACAGAAATGCCAGACCTTTGAAAGGTTTGTTCATTTCTGTTCACTTAATACTTGGTACGGCATCAATGCGTCGTTGCTTGGAGGCGGTCCGCCTGTGGTGCTGCTGAGGTGTTCAGGAAGCCCAGGTTGCAAAGGTCCCAGAATCTGGAGGAAGAGCGGAGAGACCCAGAATCCACGTTGCTTGAAGTCCAACAGGAAGTTTCCAGTCAGTGATGGTTTGGGTTGCCATGTCATCTGCTGGTGTCGGTCCATTGGGTCTTCTGAAGTCCACAGTCAATGCAGCCCTCTGGCAGGAAAGTCTTGAGCAATTCTTTCTGCAGACAAGCTGTGGAGATGCTGATTTTATTTTCCACCAGGACACCGCCAAAATTACTAAAAGCTGGTTCAATGACCATGGTGGTTCTGTTCTTGACGGGCCTGCAGACTGGCCCGACTTGAACCTCATAGATAATCTATGGAGTAATGATGCGAGACACCAGATCCAACAATGCAGATGAGCTGAACACTTGCTTTCCAGATCAGATGCAAAGTTTACTTGCATCTAAAAAGAGGACTTTGGACCACCAACTGTTCTCCCTGTTCCTGGTGCATCTTTTCCTACCATGCTTCTTCCAAGCACTCAATTTTCTGTTAATATGCTTTGATGCAGAACTCTGTGGACAACCAGCTGCTTCAGCAATGACCTTTTGTGCTTTACCCTCCTTGTAGAGGGTGTTGATGACCGTCTTCTGGACATCTGTCCTCTCAGCAGTCTTCCCCGTGATTGAGTCTCCTTCTGACCCAGACTGAGAGCCTATTCAGAGGCTCAGGAAACCTTTGCAGGTGTTTTGAGTTAATAGCTGATTAGGGTGTGACATCACAAGTTTCCAATATTGAACTTTTTCCACAGTATTCTAGTTTTGTGAGACTCTGTTTTTTTTTGGGTTTGCATTATCTCCAAGCGATAATAATCAACGCTATAAGAAAAAAAAGGCTTGAAATATTTCACTCTGTGTGATGAATCTATACACGGGTTTTACTTTCTGAAATGTGAAACAAAAAAAAGTAACTTTTTCACAATATTCTAATTTTCTGAGCTGTATCTGTATGTTTTCTATAAACCCAAAGCAAAAGACATCATCACAAGTGATGTCGTTACATTTTATTCCTACTTGCTTTTATTCTGTTTTATTTTCCTATATTTTAATCATGTAAAGCACTTTGCATTGTCTGTACTGAATTGTGCTATATAAATAAATTTGCCTTTCCTTGTCTACTGCAACATTAACCGACATAATGGTACGTTTTCCTAATATCGTGGCCGCTCCGCTGTCCAGTAACAGTCTCTAGCGATTCTCTCCATCACAGATCCGACAGACGAGGAAGGGAAATCAGGATGGGATATCTGGGCTGTATCAGACAAAGACAAGGTAATCTTTATTATCCAGGTGTCAAAAATGATTGGAAAGAGCTTGTTGATGCAAAATTATAATATTAATAATGCAGTAAAAATAGGCTGGCTGTTTGAGCTTTGACATAATTTTTTATATCTTTCAATATGTCCAGTATGGAGCTGCTCAGTCTCTGGGCAGTCGCTATTTCATGGCCGCTCGCTCGTCCATCTGTAGCATCTGCAGCAGGACGGGACATGTCGCCAAAAGCTGCTACTTCCACAAGGTACGGCTACACTCTCACCTGCGTTTTCATTCTTTTTTCCCGCTGTGGTCAGCTGCAGGACTTGATTGACAGAATCATGCCATCAATCGTAGCCAAACATCTTGTTCTCCTCAGCAGAAATGTCCCACTTGTGTCCTTTGCGGCGTCCAGGGCCACGGCCAAAGAGACTGTCCGAGTCGCCCCTGTTCCACCTGTGGCCTGCCGTCACACGCCCCCATGCCCTGCAAAGTGCCTCCAGTGTGGAAACAGCACTGCCAGCGCTGTGGTGTCAACGGCCACATGTCTGATGTGAGTTTTTTTCTCACTTCCCATAGGGAGCTCCTTGCATTGTTCAATTAGAGAGTGTTGCATCTTTAAAAAATCAATGAAAGTTGATCAGGGTTCCCGCGGATCCTTAAAAAGTCTTAAAAGGCATTGAATTCTGTAACATAAAACTAAGGCCTTAATTGGCATTAAAATGTATTAAATCAGTCTTTCTTAGGTCTTAAAATTGTTACCAGGTCATAAGTAGGATTTTATTTTTGTAATCCTTACCAAACAGTAAAATAATTGACACAAATATATATTTTTTAATTTACTGAACGGCTCAATGTAACCATTATTGGTTCCGTCCCGATAGCGGAACCAATAAAAACTGTTGTGGCCGGACCATAGCTGCGAGAAAGAGTTGGCACTGGTTATGTAGTGGTTTTAAAAACTGATTTATAGTTTATTTTAGTAGGGAACAAAACAAAGTTTGTGAATTCAGTTCAGTAGTTGTTAAAAAAAATATCTGTAATTTGTGTTTTTTTAGCTTTCTTCCTATATGAAATGTTTTTCAAAATTTTAAACATGTCTACTGGGCCAGACAGTAATGGTTTACGTTAAAATAAACATTTGGGTGAAGTTGTCGCAACCAGGTTTTTCTTGTTTATCGTGAATTTGGTCTTAACTTTTTATTTCAAGTGGCATTAAAAGGTCTTAAAAATTGAATTTAACTTGCCTTATGCTGTAGGAACCCTGGTTGATGCTGTAGCCCTAAGTGTGTGTGTTTGTGTTCAGTTTTTTAACAAAGCGTTGCACTATTTCTGCATGCATCTCTTCATCTTCAGTGGAACTACAGTGTTTTGCTGCTTGTTGCTCAGTGGGAAATATCTGCTCTTTGTTTTTTTTTTTTTTTTCACAGGCCTGCCCAGATACATGGCGGCAATACCACCTGACAGTAAGTGGACATTTTATTGAATTCCTCTTTGCTTATTTTAACTTCTTTGCAGGATTTCTTTCTGCTTGATCAGGTTTAACTTGAGGGAATTTGTTGGGTTTTTAAGCGATAGACATACACAAAGCATGGCGTAATTCTGAAATGGAAGATAAATTATACGTTATTTTTAAATTATCAAAAACAAATCTGAATATATATTGTTTAAGTGACCTAATCAGTAAAAATATGTATCTAAATAGGTAAGTAATGTAATCCCAGGCTGTTCTGTGAAAGCTTCTTAGGTTAGTGAAAATTAGGGAACAAACAGTGTGATGAAGACCAAGGATCACACCATAAAGGTCAGTGAGAAGGTTGTTGAGATGTTTAAAGCAGGTTGAACAACAACGACCCACGCTTTGAACATTTCTCAGACAGCTGTTCAATTCTTAATGTGGAAATACACCATTGCACAACTACAGTAACAAGACATGGTGGCCCAGCTAAACTTACAGGCCGGACAAGCGATGGGTTAATCAGAGAAGAAGCCAAGAGTCCCATGGTAACTCTGGAGGAGCTGCATAGCTCCACAGCTCAGGTGATAGAATCTGCCTACAGAACTACTGTCAGCTGTGCGCTCCACAAATCTGGTCTTAATAAAAGAGAGCCAAGAACAAAGCCGCGAGATGTTCTGATTGCAATTTCCCACTAGTCCTGTCAGGAGCACAGCAAACATTTGGAGGGTTGTTTTCTGGTCAGATGAGACCAAAATACAACTTTTAGCTCCCAATGCAAATCAGGTGCAGACATCAGCCCACAGTTAATCATGCAGTGGGGCGATGCTTTTCTTCTTGGGAGACGAATCATGCAACAAAACCTGCTGGAGGCTGCAAGAGACTTCAGACTAGGGTTAAGGTTCGCCTTCCAGCAGGAAAAGGACTCTAAACATATATTTATGTAGAGTAAAGGATATTCATATGCAAGAGTGACCGAGTCACAGCTTGGCAATAAATGCAAAGTTGACGTTGACAGACACTCCCCATTTTTCTCTAACCTAGGCTAAACTGTTTTGCAAACAAGGTTGGTTAAAAAATGTCTGTGTCCAGATGTGCAAAGCTGGTAGAGACATGCCACAAAGGATGTGCAGCTGTAATTCTGCTACAGGTGGTTCTACAAGGTATTGACTCAGGGAGGCTGAATACAAATGCACGCCTCACCTTTTAGTATTTGTATTAGCTAGACAAAACTGAAGCTCATAGAACATTTTCTTTCCCTTCACATTTAGGCACTACTGTGTGCTGGACTATAAAATAAAATCGCCATTAAAATAATTGAAGTTTGCGGTTGTAATATGATGAAATATGGAAATGTACAAGGGGCGGTGATACTTTTACCAGTTATAAGTTAAGGATAAGAGCAGAAGAAAGGTAGAGGGAAATAATCTTTTAAATGGACTTTGTGACATTTAAAGTATGTGCATGTCTTTTAATATAACATATAGCAAGCCATCAAAGGTCAATTTCTTTTTTTTTTCCAGGTCAAGTTAGGGGTTCCTTTCAGACCCAGAACTGTCTGCAGTCTCAAACACAAGAGTCACCGTGCGCATTGCTACAACTGCTCCTATAGGGGACATTATGGTCATGTAAGTAGCCGTATTTCACCATCTGGTATCCTGTTTTCCTATCTCCTCCTTGTTCTCTTTCTCATTTGGCTGATTGTCGTTGTTGGTGTCAGGAGTGCACAAAGAGGAGGATGATCAGCGGCACTTTTCCTTCACTGCCTTACATTTGCCACTACGACACCCTAGAGGACATTCAACGGCGTGCAAGGACGCTAATACCAGCCACGGGTGATTAAAATTTGTTTTTAAATAATAGTTGAACAATCTATGACCTCATAATAAAGAGAGGTTTCATCAGTGCTATCTGTGTTTTCAGAGCTGGGGAGGGCTGGACTCCTTCCTTCTTCACAGCAGGAACAGTCGACCACAAAATCCGGGCCTTGTTGCAAAGATAAACCGTCTGTCCAGGGACGAAGCAGGACAAAGCCGGAGGCAGGCTCCCAACCAGGAAGAAGGAAGACCTGGCCTGAAAGGCGCAGAGAGAGGCGTGAGGTGAAGCGACTGAGGAGGGAGGCCCTGGCCAAGAGGGAAAGTGGACTTCTGGGAAGGCCTCGTTGCGCCTCTTATGATGAAGTTTGCCCCGCTGACCCCTTCAGACACACCTTACTCAGTCAGAGACAGTCCAAACCTCCTCCGGAGAAGAAAAGGAGAGAGGTAAAAACTGGGAAAAAGAGCAAGAAGAGTAAAGAAGCAGAGAGGTGGAAGAAAAGAGGGGGGACAAAACGTGGGGATTTGTATCCACACGGCGACCTGGACATTGGCAGCGAAAACCTTTTGTCTCCAAAGCAGAGAGTTCGTCACCGAAGGAGATGAAAAGTGATTGATATTTCTGTTATTTTAGTGGCATTAAATTAGTTTAGCTTTTATTTGTTTATAACTTGTATTTAAATGGAGGAAATAAAAAGAAGAGAAATTGTGATATTAGTTGAACTGTGTCTGGAAGGAGTTTATTGGAATCAACTTTTTTGCAGTTTTTAAAAAAATGTTTCTAAAGAGCAAGTAAATTAATAAATGATTTCCGACCGATTTGAATCAAAATTGTCAATATTTAGCCATAATGAAATGTTGGTGAGACACTGGCTCAGAATTCACATGAAACACTCAGACACAAATCAAGACATAATGTTCATGTGAAGTCTTCCTCTGCATTTATTGTACATTTTCTGATCCGCTGCTGTTCTCCTGGATCCAGGAGTTTCTGCGCTAGAGGTACAAAACGTCAATGTTTAGAGACTTAAATCTCTAAATATTTCTTTCTGCTTGAGACCTGGAGCCCCATTATGCTGTCAAGCATAAAGTTCATCAGTAAATTGTGCCGGGATTGTTGGAAGGAGTTTCTCTTTAGGGCGTTTGAGATCCGAAACTGTATTCAAGGCAGTGTTTTACAGCTGAATTTTGAGAAAGCTTGGACGAGAAGCAACTTCTTCCCGTGGTTTGTAGCAGGATTCCTTGCCGACTGCGCAATGCTCGTTGCAATGCTCGTCCTATTTTCACCAGATGTCCCAAGCACTTAGACAAAGCCTTCATAAGAGAAACTAGCGTTGCACCAATCTTTGCTGCCTAAGTTTGTATTTTCTACATAATTTTGGCAAATTACTCGTAGAGCTGCACATTATATCGAGTCACAGTCATTGCAGCATCCATCTGTACAATATCTCAATTGCAAAGGACTGCTTGAATGCAATCTTTATTAGGATATATTCAATTATATTTTGCATACCAATATATTATTGGTCTTGGTCCCTAATGTATTTGCTGTTAAGAAATCTTCGTGTCACTGCGCTTGAACCAGGGTGGCCAGTATGATGCCAGTATATTATTAACGATTAAAACATGAAGACAGTTGGCTAAAACTGAGATCATGACATGTTTAGGACCGATCCGGCATATGTTTCTTTGCTCTTGTGCAGAAAGGTTGGTTTTATTTTCATCCATTTCATTTCTTTTATGCAGCAATGGAGAGCCTTTGAACTGAAATACAGTTTCAAAGTTTGTTTAAATAGAGTGACGGTAAGTGCATTTCAGTTCAGAAGTTCTCATTATTAGTTGTCATTTGCACAAGTAAATTAAAAATCTGCTTTAATCACCTTTTAAGATTGGCCTCAGTGCTATGTTTTTACACAGGGATATTGCACTAAAAATGCACCAGAAATGAGCAAGCTCTGCACTGGTGGCAACACAGACCTGTAGCGCTCTCTCTCAGAAAGGACCAGTGCTTCATGTACACTGTCCTGAAGCTTGCGTCACTGAATTCACTCCGATCTTGAGTTTTCGATTAATGAAAACACAAATTTAAATGCAGTAATTTTTAAGAGCAGTTACTTTAAATGTGAGGCCATCTTGATCCAAACAATAACTTGTTTTGAACAGAACTACTGTTCAATCACTTAAAAAAAATCCACCATCTATTAAAGAAACCATGTCTGTTCATCGGGCTAAACGAATGTTGACAGTGGAACTTCATTCACAGTACTAGATTTTAGTTACGTTATTTTTTCCACGTGCAAAATGCACTAAAATAGTTTTCTGTACGAGGTACATTTTTAAAATAGGCTGGATCTTTGTAATAATAATATTCTGCACAATAATCTATCAACATTGGGGTAACCTAAAGAAAAATAACCCAACTGAACCTAACATTGGTTTCTCTGCCTACACTGGTTGGGCAACATTTGTTTGTAAACATTTTATATTATAATTTTGAATTATATCATACCACTTTCCTTATTACATTATGTGTAACGTTAATACAGATCCCAATGTTGTTTCCCCCCCCTAGTAGGTAAAAGTCGAGGTTGAAAAAAATATATTTTATTTTCCTTTGTTGACTGTGACATTTAAACCGTAGCGTATTTCTGTGTGTAAATCGATGCCCGGGCTGCAAGAAATGGTAACATTTAGGTTAATAAAAAGCAGTGGATTGGTTTATTTACACGATTCTGCACATTTGTGTATGTGCCGAAAGAATAAACGCCGTGCGAAACCAGTGGGTATTTTTTTTTCCAACGCGTTGTTCTCATAGTATTTCAGTTCTGCTGTGAAGCTACTGAATTATTAATGAGCGGAGCAGCTGCCTGAGGTTTTCCAGACAAAAGCAATCGACCCTGATAAAAAGACGACCCACTTTGAGCTGCGATATGACTTATTGCGTGTGCGGAAAACGTATAGTCGTGTATATTTAGGAAACAAAACGCGTCTTTGTGTTTCTCTGTCCGGTATATTTTGAAACGTCGCCCAAAGATCGACGGTGACGCGCTGCACGGGGCTCCGTTATCGATTGGTCGCGACTTGACAGCGATGCGAGACTCCCATTGATTGATCTCCCCTCCACTCCCCGCTGACCAGAGAAAACACCCGATAGCGAATGCGAGAGGGGATTTAAATTAGACAAAAAACCGTCCGCTTTAGTTGACGGACGAGGCGGCCGTCTGAGCTTCTCATGCTGGTCGGCGTCGTCTGCGGGTTCGCGTGTCGGAGAGTCGGCTCGGCGGTGGCGCAGGGCGACGTTAGCTGGGCTGTAATGTCGGCACCGTTGGACTTGTTTTCCCCCGTAGCCCTCGCTTCCTGTTAGCCTCGGGCTCGCTTGGAAAATCGGAATTATGTTAATGACCGAGCAGGTATAGTTAGCCAGCACAAAAGGAGGTGGAGGTGGAAGTTTTCCGCCCGCGATAGCCAGCCACTTCCACCTGACTTCTGTCATTTCTCTCCTCGCAAATCTCCGCTGCTAACTTTTTTTTTTTTTTTTATTTAATGGCCAGTATCCGGGTTAGTTTGCTAGCGCGCCTCTGCTAGCCATCTTTGCGTCGCTTTGACGGCTCGGGAGTGCTGAACTTGGCCGGGTTTTTGACGACAAAGAGCAGGCGGCGTTGAGTTGATGGTTAGATTCCGCTTGTTTGCGGCGGCTTCGCTCGCGTAACCAGTGCCTGTAAAACACTTTAATCTCCCGGAGCTGCTCACTGTGCACAGACAAAGGGAAGAAAGGGCTTGTTCGGCTACTGAGGGACGTCATTGATTTTTTTTCTTTTTGTGTCGATATATTTCAACTATGTTTTTAGATATTTTGGTTGCAATTGTTTAAAACTAAAATATAAAAAGGGAAAAAAAGAGAGTGGGGGGAAACGTTTTTTTTTCCTTCTTCTTCTTCCAGGCAGTGATAGTGGATGGAGCAGATGCACGTCGCGTTTGCATGCTGTGCTTCCCTGATCCTGCAGCTTCCAGGTTGATCTAATTTAGTTGCGCCAGAAATCGCCAAGAGTCGCTGATCTCTAGAGCTAATTGCTAAGTTAGATAGTCGCGAAGAGGTTGCATCGTCCACCTCCTCATCCATCCATCCATCCGTCCGTCAGTCCAGCCACCCACCACCGCCCACCTCCTCTCCTCCCCGGCCATGGACCCCCCCAGGACTCGGTCTCGGTCTCGATCTGGTTTCTACCACTTCTCCATGAACGGCGTCGGCGGCAACAACAACAACAACGACGGCGGCTTGATGAGCGCCAGCGGCGGAGGGGTGAGCTACCCGCCGCCGAGTAACCCCGGCTGGGCGCCGCACCACGGAGGACGGAGCTACTCGGAGGGCCAGCAGCAGCAGCAGCAGCTGCAGCCGCCTCCGGCGCAGCAGCAGCAACAGCAACACGCCCAGGGGAGCTACCTGTCCTCAGGGGGGCAGCGCCACTCCGCACACGGAGCTCACAGACACCCCGGGGCAGGTAAGCAGGAGTGAAGGAGGCCCACAACCAGACTAGATGCAACATCACTCACACACACACAGGATGAACACACACACACACACACACCTCTCAAGGGATGCAGGCAGACCACCTGCAGCTTTATCAGGCTCTGAGGCATTAAACTCCAAAGGGTTGGTGTTTTTAGTGGCAGCTGCTCAGAGGGCCGACTGTATGTTAAAGGTTGTGGAAGTTCTGCTGTGAACTACATAAAATGATCTACAGAGAAATTAAATAAAGCCAAGCAGATTTCTGAGATGTTTCTCAAACTTGCCATTGTTTTGGCCACGTTTCCTTCACAACACTAGTGGCCACAATACATTTTTTTTATTGCCAATATTGGGCTACAGCAAACGCACTAAGTTTCATATTTTAGAAGAAAAAGCTTTACAGTTAAAAGATAACTTTTTTTATTGTATTTATTTATTTATTTATTTATCTTTTATTAATGTTTTCTCTGCAACAATAGCTCAATAAGGGTCTCTCGTTCTCTGACGCTTGGTGTTTTTATTAAGTTTAAGGAATGGGTGCAAACGAGTCTGCTTTTGTATAAAAGTCCGCTTGTGGTCCTAGTTGAACTGAAAATTTAAAGTGGAAGCAAAAATCTTAAATAAAAGACAAAACTTTGTGTTGTACCTGCCACTTTAAGAGGATTTCAATTTGTCTTTAAAAATCTGGTCCTATATCTTATTCGCTTCTTAAGTTTACATCTGGGTTAACTTTATGTGCTGCACGGCCAAATTTATAGTGACCCGACTTGAATTGCTGTCGTGTGCTGCACGAGAATCATCTCAATGGTCAAATGGCCCTTGGTTTTGCACTTTTAGTGACACCTGCTTTAGGCAGCGGAGCATCCTGCTCAAGTCTGGATGCCTAGTGGCAAAATGTTCTGGCAAATGTAGTCAAAAACCTTCTTTTTTTTTTCAATTTACTGGAAATATTACCTTACAATAGTATAGTATTATTTAAACTACTTTTTAACACGCAACCAATTAACTGCATGTTTTATTTGCAAGAGTAAATAAAATAAGGTGGTGTTTAGGTGCAACGAGACATTGTAGCAACAAAGTTATGTTCAAAGGTAGATGCCCAAATTTGTAATTTTCTTCATGTGAAGAATGTCAGTCAGCCTTTAAAGAACTGACAGAAATTATGGGCCTATAAAAACCCTTCTTCCGAAATCTGTTATTTTCATCCATGATTCTATTTTTGTGCATTTAAACTTTTCTTATAATAAACTGGAATCTAAAGAGGATGGGCCTATCAAAGGATCTGCATAATTGTTTTCTACCTAACCGACCAACAATGATGACCAGGATGCTTTTTAATTGTAACTTAAAGTGTAGCTCACCCATTTATCAACTTTTTTTTTTTTTTTTTTTTTGCAGATAAACTGTGTAAGCTGGGCCAAAAGGCTGCTTTATGCTTGACGTACGTGAAAAATGAGACGTGGGGACACAATGATTCCATCTGAATACCCTTAATTATAGCTCCTGTTCCTTGAACTTTCAAGAAACAGGAGATCAATAGTAAGAACTCTCACGAGGGGAGGAGTGGAGTTTCGGACTGTGCCGAATTCGGACAGCCTTTAACTGCGATGTCATAGCATGACAGAAACGCACATGGATAATGCGAGTCAAATCCAGCCCTACAGCCTTCCAAAAACTTAACTTCAAAGTGCACGCTCTCTTCTCTCTGGCCATTTTTGTTAATTACTTGAGGTGGGCTGTGATTATACATCATGTCACGCAAAGGATTGTGGGATTCCTTATTGCTCCTTAGCACCAGTAAGGGACATTGCTAGGTTCCTAGGATGAATTAGCCGCGAGAGGAAGCATACAGGCTCCTTTTCCTTCCTTACTGACTGCACTATTTGGACAGCACTTATTGGCTAAAGAGTCCTTACTCAATAAGATAATTTGGATGCACCCAACGTCTGCAGCATTTATGCTCCGTGCAGCTTTTCCTTTGAAGTAACACTATTCCAGACTGTAGAGGGCAGCGTCGTACTCCTAAGCTAAGTTTCCAACATTTTAAAGCCTCTTACTTTTTTCCAAGAGTGTTGCTGATTTCTGTCCTGGAATTGTTAACTGGTTGACCACTGTGGTCATACACATGCCTATATTTACGAAACCTTTGTCCGCGCAGAGGAGCGCGAAACAATGACGTAATATGGCCGCACGGACCTCGCAGATGCATCGAGCACAAACTAAGCTTAAGGGTGCAACTTTAATGTTACCGTGAAATTTAATGTGTTTTTTTTAATTAATTTTTTAGGTAAACTTGTTTAGTTATGCAACATTGCCTTAAAAGCATCTTAGTGCTGCCCTATTGGGCTTGAACTGTGGCTAATGCAGTTGAATTTTCCTAATAATTCAAACCGTACATAGTCCGTACACGCTCTGTGGCAAAACCATCATGTTTGAACAGGTTACTTTCCCTCGTCCTGACCGCTGCAGCAACGAGCACCGCTTAAAGCTCCCTCCGGGTGTCTTGGAACCGGCCATTTTGGTGCCATTTTTCAAAATGTCTGGGGTCTGGGTTTATGCCTTTACATCGGGTTACACTTTAACGCAAAGGACAGTCTGCCTCGACACGCTTAGCTACAAAAGTCTTTAAACGCCATCTTGCTTCTGAGGATCTTTGCTGAGGGATGAGCTCGTAACGTTTTCCCTCTGTGGTTCCAAATAATGGTGTATAAAACTTACAAAGGATTTCTTTGTGTGATCCTTAAGCAAAGCACTTTGCATTGAACCTTTACTCATTAATGACCGGTGTTATAGTCAGGATTCTCTGATTCTGCCAACATCTTCCACGCTGCTGGTTGAGTCTGGATTCAGTATTAGTCGAGGGTTTTTTGTTTTTTAAGACAAAAAAGCCTGTCCTAACAGTTGCCTTATGGGTTGAAAAGTCCTTTTTTGATTTATCAGAGGAGAGATGAGTTTTATACGTCGCACAGAAAGCTCTCTCCTAGTTTACTCCAAACACTCAACATACTTCATCCAAATCGCTTCTAAGGCTTGAAACAACTCCTCTAAAAAGTCGTTGTGATTATTTTTTTTTTTTTCCTCCTCCCCACCTTAGATTGCTCACTGCTGTGACACCAGCTGACTTGGAGTTTGGCCTTCAGTTCAGTTTTAGTTTCCTCATCCGTGACCACTAATGGCCTTAAGCATAAACTCAGCTGCCTTAAAGCTCTTGAGTTGCCCTACAATAATCAGACTTGGTGTCTTTTAGTGGGACATGGCAGAATAAAATCTAAGAAGACGACACAGACCTCGACTGCCGGGCCAGAAATGTCCTGTAATGAATGACGTAAACTATTTATTCACAACAGAAACGAATAATCTGAGCATCAAGCCGCAACCAGAATGCCCTTATTTCCGTTTTCCCAGAGTTTCCACTTCAAGGTTCAGCAGGTTTTCCCCACTGACGGCTGGAGAGCTGCTGGAGGAAACGTGAGCGACAGCAGAGCGGATTTAATCAAAACGGAAAAAAGCTCCGAGGTGGATTAAAATCAAGCTTTTGATAGAACGGTCATTTTAGCCGGACTGTCCCCACAAAGCTGAAAGAGGCGTGTCCTAATCTAACGGGCCTCAGCCAGGTTTGTGTAGACACTTAAATGTAAAATCTGTCAGCTAAGCAACTACCTGCATATGAGTGCAAGCAAAGGCTGTTTATTTGGTTGTGCTTGTTAGCATCGTAGCATTTTGCGTCCCTTGGCATCAATTGCTGCAGTATATGAGCATACTGGGTCTACAGCATGTGGTTGCCCGGTGCAGCTTTAATAATCAATGCTGCGTTCCACCCACATGGGCTCATGACAGGAGTGGTTTCACAGATCGTAATTGCAACACAGCATTGCTTCTGTGAAAAAACGGCTTTTCTACTAACGGTTAAACATATTGTATTAAAGCTAATGGCGGTGAACATGTTCTGCCTGCTTGATTCCTAGCCTCGGTTTTCTGTCGTTTGTCTGGAGAGGAAGAAACGGTGTCAGTCTTCCCTAGCAACTCTGCTCGAAGGAAACAGGGTCATGTCGGCTCGCCAGTGAAACCCGTCTGTTCTGGCTCGCAATCCCTTCTCCTTTTGCCCTTGGGATGAATCGGCGTAACTAGACCTAGTTTTCCACCCCCCCCCCCCCCCAAAAAAAAAGTGGGTGTGTGGGGATCTAGACTGGATGAGGCGTAGAAGAGGGGAAAAAGTCGCTGGCCCTGCTGCTGGCTTGTCCCCGTCTACAGAGTTTACACGGCTCTAGAGTGACGTCACAGAGGCGAGAAAATGTAGGGGTTGGTTTCTTAAGGAGCCAAAAGGGCCGTTCGAAGGCGGGCTCTGGTGAAGAAGCACTAAGTTTATAACGGGGTGACTTTCTGCCTTCTTTGTAGTGATTTATAACTTTTTATTTTGTTGTTTACATAAGAGAAAACATTTTTCAGTTTAAGAACATCCTCTCATTTCTCTCTTTGCACATGTTGCATCCAGATTTACATGTGGACTGTGAGATAAACAGATGAAAGTGAACTTTTTTTTCTCCCCCTAAATACTTGGCGTCGCATTATTCAATGGATTCAGTAATGCTTCTTTTGTGTAATGCTGGTGGTTTTATAACATTTTATTAGTCATAGAGTAGTTGGCAATTAATCTCTGGAACATTTTTACCGTCCCGTATAAAGCATTATACAGGACTGAAGCTGTATAGAGCTGTTCCAGTCATAGCATAGCGACCACCCACAGCGCTTTAAACTAGAGCCACATCACTGGGCGACTTGGGGTTAGGTCTGATTGGCCTTACCCAGGGGCACGTCGACATTGGACAAGTGGAAGCTGGAATCGTACCCTCAACCTTCGGATTGAAAGACACCCATGTGCACTGAAATTCTTTTGCTTGACCTGAAGAAATGAAGAGAAAAAGGATGCACATTTTTGTTTTATTTCAATGTAAAGGTTCATCTGAAAAGTAGACTCGTATTGATTGGTTACAGATGGGGTGACATATTTCAAGCCTGCATTTCTTATAATTACGGTGATTAATGTTCACCGTCTATGAAAACTCAAAATTTGGCCTCTTGGAAGATTAGAATGTTGTCAAAAAGTTAAATATTTAAAACTTGCAGTTTAACACCCTAATGATCAGCTAATGAACTCAAACCACTACGCCACTACCCAAAGACGAATCCTTCACACGGCCTACAAATGTTGCATTCTTCGTGCCAAGCCACTCTTGAACCAGACGTCAGAGCGTGTTGCCTCACTTTCTATGGTCAGTGATGGTTCGGGGTGCCGTGGTATCTGCTGGTGTCGGTCCAACGTGTTTCCTGAAGTCCAGAGTGAACGCAGCCACCCACCAGGAGGTTTCTTCTGCTAGCAAACTTTATGGAGATGCTGATTTTCATTTTCCAACACGACTTGGCACCAGCCCACACCACCAAAGGCCGGTTCAGTGACCATGGTGTTATTTTGCTTGACTGGCCAGCAAACCGTTCCGATCTGAACCCCCATAGAGAATCTATGGAGTATTGTCACGAGGAAGACAGCAGACCCAACAATGCAGACGGGCTGAAGGCCGCTATCAAAGCAACCTGGGCGTCCTGAACTGCTAAGCAGAACCAGAGGCTGATCACCTCCAAGCAACGACGCGTTGATTCAGTAACTCGTGTAAAAGGAAGCCCAACCAAGTATTTATAAACATGCTTTTCAGAAATCCTGGTATTTCTACTTAAAATGTCTTTACATATAATTTTTTTCTTATCTATTTTATGATTTTTTTTTTTTTTTTTTTTAAACACTCCGTTTCTGGTTTTCAATAATAAAGCCATAATAATCAAAACAATAAGAAATAAAGCCTTAAAACGTTTCAGTGTGTATCAAATTAATCTTTTGGTCTCACTTTCTGGAATCAGACTGGAAAATCTCGAACCATTTATGACATTGTAATGTTTTTAAATGTAGCTCTATTTGCTTCTAGATCTGTCGCACAGCTTAAAGGCTTTTTATTTTTTTAGGAATCAGATTGAAAGTTGCCGTCACATACCAACTTGATCATCTTTAACCACCTGATGATGCATATTTTTGGAGGGTTGTGTGTGTGTGTGTTTAGTGCTGGTGGCGCCCTGCGTAGCGAGTCATCTCCCACGTATCAAACCCACTGCTGTGATAATTTTTATTTTCTTCACCAGGTTGCTTGCCTAATGGCATCACTAATCATTTTCAGTCTTTGTTTGGGATAATTGTTTCAGGCTTTTACTCTTTAAGATAGACTTGGTCAACCAAAAACCCTTCACTACTTTCACCTGATGAACTCACACTCACATAAAAGGCGACTCTTTTAGCTACAGACAGTAAAAATGAAATGTTAATCTTGTGTCTTACACAAGAAGATTAAAAGAAAGAATCGGTTTTGCTGTTCCAGTAGTTCTGAAGTGAGGGTGCATGCTTTGTTTTTTTTGGTTATAGGAAATAAAAGGTGTTTAAAACCATGTTGTGCTCCGTCTCTTGTCGCCAATGTTTTGGTTTATTAAATGTAAGCCATAGAACTAGGAGTATGTTAAGATTTGCATCCGTTTTCCATTTGCATCCTTTGTTCATCTGAGCTGCGGTTGCAACCAAAACTTGTTCAGCTTCCAGTGCTCTCAGACAAAGGAAGTCCCCGTTCATTTGGATAAGCAAATATTGTAGTAAATTCCTGCCTGGTCTGTCGTTTTTCCTTCCTGACGACAAACTTTGACTCGAGTGGTCAAGCTGCCGTGAGCTCTGACTAAAGCGTGCAGAGGCGTCTTTCTCCACGATGCCGGTTTGTCTTAACAAGCTTTTCATGTTGGATCAGATGGAAGCAGGAACTGGTTGTGAGGTCGTTTCATTTCTTCTCCACTTTTTTTTTTTATATAAACCAGTGAATAGTTTAAAAGAAAAAACAACTTTGTGGGCTTACAAGTGTAGATGTTGATATAAATTCTGTCACCAGCCAGTCTTGATCAACATGTATTTTTTTTATTTTTTAATCATCCAGGGCGATTGATCCCCTTTGTTTGCTCTAGATGTGTTTTTCATGACTAAGCGTCAGTCTGTCTGGTCCTGTTGTTTTTCTCAGCTATATTTTATGTTGTTTTTTTACATCTATTTTTAATTCTGTAATCTGCAGGAGGAGTGCTGCATTTTCATCCGGATAATGTGTGCAGTGAGGATCGAGACAAAGTAAGGATGAGAGACCACATGTCCCTGCTGCGCTCCTAATTTGGACAGAACCTGTATTTCACTCTTCGCTCAGTCCCATGCGTCCTTCGTTTCAGTCCACGCTCTTATTTATTCCCTCGTGTGCAGATGGAGGACAGCCCGAGCCCCAAACGGCAGCGTCTCTCCCAGCAGTCCATGTTGGACCTCGGCTCGGCTCCTCCTTCCACTCCTTCCTCCCCCATCCGGCCGTGGGAGCTGCCTCCCAGCCGCAGGCCACACCCCCACTACATGCCCGAGAGATGCCACACACCTGTCAGGAACCGCCGCAGGTATGTCGGTGACACACATTCCTCGCGCGCGTTACCCGACGACTATAATATCACACAATAAAAAGAACTTGGTGTTCTAGTTGTTGTTTTGCAGCATTATAGCCATTTCTGTGTGTTTGTCACGTCCGTTTTTTGCACAAAGGGGATGTTTTTGTCACTTAGCTTAGTCTAGAAAAGTTGTGAAAAAAACAATACACAGAAAACATGGAATCTTAAATATAGACAGGTGTTATGAGAGACTTTTAAGCTAGAAGGGAAGCACAAATGTGTTAAGCATGCATGTGCTAATTAGATAATGTGCAGCTCTGTATGTAAAGCGTGCTATAATTAAAGCAATTGTAGATGGACTGAGCTTTTATTAGATTAGGCTATGAAGAAGGTGCTTCTAATTTTTTAAATGCAAAATGACAGCTTTTACAAGTTGGCCATGATAATTGAATAAACTACTACATAAGATCTTTATTTAAGCTGTAAAAAATGAGTTTTAGATTTTTGTCCACATTTTTGAATATCTTGTTCACCAAACATAGACTGAAGAGGAAACGAATGCCCTGCGTGCCTTTATCCGCATAGTTTGTCCAATTTAAATGAATTTAATGATTTAAATAACTTTGCTGTTATAGTACCTGCATACTCCTTCAGTCATTCAACATTTTGGCACAAAAATCAACCACAGCCCTAATTGTATTTTGCAGTTTTATGTGATGTTCCCACAGAAAGTGATGCATAATTATAAACTCGGGTGAGAAAATGGATGAATGGATGGATGGATGGTCTGATATTCTTAACAGTGGCGGTTCTAGACCGAATTTACCAGGAGAGCCAAGGTTGGGCCGGTGTTTTTTCATAGGGACACATAACAAAAGCATGAAACAGGACAAAAAACAGGACAATATTCAGTCGTTTTATAATAAGTTAGCCGCTTGTGGCTCTGGAACTGCAGGTTTCAGACCCCTGATCTAACAGATGAAAACTGTGATCCCAGCTCAATGCGGCTGAAGCTAAACGTGAAACGCCTTCATTTCTAAATCCTTGTTAGAGTGAAACTGTAAAGGTAAAAAAAAAATTAGTCAAAGTGACCAATCAGTTATGGTTTCTTTGCTAGTGCACATAATCACAAGAAGTCTGCTGCACCACATGGGAATTTATGTTTTTGGTACATTTTATGTGCTCGACCAGCAGAATGTGATCTCACACACACACACACACACACACACACACACACACACACACACACACACACACACACACACACACACACACACACACACGAGAATCTGAAACGTGTGGTCCTCATCTTTATTTAACCATTTTACTGTTATGCACAACTGCAAACGTACCGGAAACAGCTGTCTGCTTACACTGATTGGCTCAGTAAAGACAGCAGTGAAGGTAGGTTGGCAACATAAGTAATGCCGCACATAAACATGAAAGCACCGTCCCCTCTGCAAAATGTGGCGGTGGCAGCATCATGCTGTGGGGATGCTTATCTTTAGCAGGGATAAACTAGCCTGTTAAGAGTCGATGAGAGGATGGATGGAGCTAAACGTACAACAGTTGCACAGCTAGAAGCTGTAAAGCACTTGAGACTGGGATGGATGTTTATCTTTAAGCTTCATAGCAACCCCAAACTTAGAATCAGAGCAATACTGGGATAGGTTAAATAAAAGCACATCTAGGTCTGTTGATATGGAAAGCTGGTAGAGACTTACCCATAAGGCTTTGGGCTATAACTGCAGCTAAAGGTGGTTCTACAAACCATCGACTCAAAGACTGAATACAAATGCACACCGCACTTTCAGATTTATATTGGTCAAATTCCCCGTTCTTTGTGCACAAGCTTGGCCCAAACAAAGCATTCTTATTTAGATTTCTCACCTGGGGGAATATGAACCCTATTTTATTTGACACATCCTAGGAAATTTTTACTTTTATTTTTTTATGCCATATTTTCTACACAAGAGACCAACATATCAATCAGCTCATGCTCATAATGAAAACCATTTTCATATTTAGTGTTTCAATCAAGTAATTATAGTTCTGAATAAAGAAACGGGTTTCACGTTTCAATGCTAAACACAATCGGTATTTAAAGTTTGCATGTTTCTGCTCATTTTAAAGCTTTCAGGAATTGTATTTCAGCATAATGGGAGCATACGTTCAATAGAAATCTTTTCAACACTGGACAAAATAACCTTTTGAGTAGAACGGTCCATTAAAACATCTTTTTTGTGGAGATTGCGTAAGGATATTGCTGCAGGACCCATTGTCTGCAAAAATGTTTTTTTGAAGGAGCTTGGAAGGAAGCAGTCGTTTAAAGTTCAAATATAGTGTTTGTGTACACTGCAGTGATCAGCTACAACAAACATCCTGACATCTCAACTGTGGGCAAAGACGTTAAAAAAACAACGCTTCTGGTGAATGTTGGGGTTTGTGGGAAGACGCTGTCCGGAGAAAAAGGAAATGAGGAATTAATTCTTTTTTTTGTTTTGAAGCTTAGCATGTGCATATTTATATTTTTTTCATCTAAGTAGGAAGATTGCAAAACGACTTTATGTAGAAAAGATTTTAGAATCTGGTTTCTGCTTTTACTTATTTATTTGTTTACCCTAATAACCTCTAAATATTCAGGATTTGGCCAGAAATTCTTCTTTTTGCTGTCTGTGTTTTTCCTCCAGTCCTCCAATGAGACGCCAGCGCGGCCGGAGAGACCGCCTGACCCGCCACCATCACCACTATAACGGCAACAACAATCACCACCACCATCACCACCCGAACAGCCACCATCATCACCATCACCATCTCCACGCCCACCACGGCCCCTCGCCTGGCCATCAGGACGAAAACTACCGGCACCCCGCCCCCCCTCAGGGTTACCCACCCTACAGCCAGCAACCTCCCAGAGGGCCGGGGTCCGGGCCTGAAGACCGTCCAGGTTACCATCCCCCCAACCCCTCCCCCAGGCCTCTTCACCAGTCACCAAACCTGTCTCCCAGGCTGTTGCACCACGGCGCCCATCCGCAGCACCCGCATCCCCACCCATCCCAGCAACAGGGCGGCGGGGTCCTGGATCTCCAGGAACAGGTGGGCTGGATGAGAGTTAAGCGGCTTTAATTGTGGGACAGGTGCAGAAAGCAATTCAGGCACTGTGTTTAAAAATAAAGGTTCTTAAAAACAAAGGCACCAGAGATCAGGAGCCAGACCTGCTGTTTATAGTGCAACAAGCGTGTCTGTCTGGATTCCCAGTAATCCTGGTCAGGTGGTTCCTAAATCCTGGAACTGGGTTTGAGTGAGATTTCTGTTCTTGTATCTTGAAGATTATTTGCCACTCAGATAAAAAGCTCCAGAACTAAGTAAGTATTTTTGATTCAAGGTCTGACGTCCTTGAGAAGCATAGAAACCCCTTCTACACAAATACCTTGGGCTCTCACTGGGGCTTGTCATCTTGCACATATGTGGAAACTGAAAGCAAAAGAAACTTCCTCTAAAAGCCAGGCGATATTGAAATAAATCAAGCCAGATCAGCGTCTTGTATATTTTCAGTCTATACAAGCATGGACTAAAAGCCATGTATAGGTTTAACCTTTATCTAATAATCAGATAAGGTGTAGGGACATTTGATTCATTTTTGGTCAGATCCTAATCTGCTAAATCTACCAAAGAACCTGCAACACTTTACTAAAATGTAATTGTTATAGTTCTTAGAAAGTAATCTAGTTAGCCAAGATGTCTACCTTGTGTATTTCTAATTTGCTATAGCCAGTAATTTGGTAAAGTCGCTAAAGTGGTCAGGATTGTGACGAGAGTTTGGCAAAAAAAAAAGATTCTATGAAAAAAAAAAAGAAAAAAAAAAGCACTTTTCAAAGCATTTATCTAAAAACTGAATAAAGATGATCCAAGCTGCAGCTTAGCTGTTGCTCTTTTTTCCATTAGTTTCTACAACTGCAGTTTTATTTTAAAGGACAAACATGGGGGGTACGACCTGGTCGTTGGCAGGTGTTTAAAATACCCCTGCCTCTTATATTAGTTTAGTTTAACTTGATCCAGATTGGTGTGACCGTCATCAGTGCAGATGCTACTAGTGACCAGCGGTAAAAACGATGGGCCGTACCTCTCGCTGTGAGACCTTCTCCCCCTGGATCCACCACCACTGAGCCCTGTCTGAATACTTTTCAGGCCGTGGTGCCTCACCACTGGATTATTGATAATTTTTATACCTTATTGATTATTTAAATGTGTAAAGATGAGTAGAAGCAGATGACTGTTCTCGCATAAACTGTGTCATGAAGTCATGATGTATAAACAGCTGGTTCTGGTGGACCTCCGCTCATACAATCCGATGCAAAATGTTGAAATTATTGACAATGAGTCTTTGTTTGGCATTTAGAAATGTTTTTTTTTTTACGTCACATAATGTGATTAAATCAGTAAGTGTAGCTGCTCAGTCCAGGTGTATAAAGCTGTGACTGTTTTCTGCCGGGTTTCCGGTTTCAGGGTTCGGTTCCGGTGTCGTATCCCGTGTCTCCTCCGGGCGTGCCGCCAGGCCTGCCGCCTCGCTCTGCCCCGCAGCAGATCCCAGCATGCTCTGTGGTCTTTAGCGGGCAGCACTATCCCGTCTGCAGCGTCCCTCCTCCTGTAAGTGTCTTTTTTTATGTGAAGTCATTAGATTTCAACGTTGCGTTTCTCCAACGTCCAGAATGCTATCGAAGTTCTGCACCCAGCAAGCCTGGTTAAGTAAAACGTTTGGTTCCTCGTCTGTTGCCAGGTTCTCCAGACTTGTTCCGTTCAGCATCTGCCCATGCCCTACCCCTTCCCGTCCTTGCTGTCCAGTGACCCGACCTTCTTGATCCCCCCTCCTCACCTCACCCACCCTCCGCCGCACCTCTCCCACCACCCGCCTCACTTGCCCCAGCCGGCGCAGTTTGGACCGTATCCGGCGCAGCAGGCTCGATCGGTGAGTAGGAAGTCTCCAATAAACGGGCTCATCTGAGGGGGAATGCATTGAAGCTACAAAAAGGGAACTTCTTTGTGGAAACCAGCTTGACAGAACCTTAAACTCTGCCCAGAGATGATAGCCTGATAGTTGTCCTGCAACATTTAAAGCTTCCTGCCTTCATAGGACATCACTCTCCAAAATAAGTTATATTAAAATCAAACAAGGACTGATTTCACTTGATTTACTTGTTCTCATTAATCCAGTTGTAATTGTATTTTTCTCCCATTTTGTTTGTCATGATTTTTTTTATTTATATATATATATATATATATATATATATATATATATATATATATATATATATATATATATATATATATATATATATATATATATATATATATCTATATATATATATCTATATATATATATAAAATATAATTTTTTTTTTTTAAACTGTAACTTCAGCTTTTTGGGTGGCCTTGAGGAATGAAAGCTGAATCCTATTTGCATTTCATTAGCTGAAAAATTCTATTACTGAAAAAAAATAAGTGATTTGTAAGTAATGACATCCAGTGGCCTACTAACCAAATCAAGACTTAAAAAACAAAAAACTAACAAAAAAAATCTCTTTCTCAACATGTTTGGCAAGCCATTTGGATCAAAGTCATCAAAAACCCAGACTGTCTTATAAGTTACTTGAGGGCGATTTAAGCCCTGAGGTGTCAAATGCAGCGTTTGGTTGGGGAAAAAAACAACTGTAAAAACAAAACTCTTTAAAGTTTTATCTATTAGGGGCATCTCTACTCTTTGCTGAGCCGTGAGGATCTTCCTGGAAGTGTAAACAAAACAATGGGCGCACCTTTTTAAAAGGCAATAATAAACGTTGATGTATACAGCTGTAAAGCGTTATTTCAATTTCCAATTTATTAGCAATTGGTAGTTGTGTGAATGAACAAAGGGCTAAATAGATACATTACGGCGTGTCTCATTTGATAAAAGGGATAGATGTCATGGTTGTGGAACAACATAAAGATGCTGATGTTGTGCATCACAGAGGCTGATGGTAATCTGTCTCCCATTGATGGAGGTTTTGTTCTCTCCCACTGATCCTGGACATGTTCTACCAATTTATGTTACTTCTTGGTGAAGAAATATATAAGATGCAATAAACTATAGTAGCATTTGTGTAAATTGGCTCTTAATTTAAGAGCTAAACAGTTGGCGACTTGTTGGTTATTTTACCTGTTTGTTTCATGGGAGGTATTGTTAGCGGATTCAAATTGATTGCTTATATTTCTGGTTTTAGATTAAAAAATTATGGCTAACAATTTTTTTTTTTTTTTTTTAGCTTTATCATTTTCCATATATTGCAACTTTTTAGCCCTTTTTGACTTTATTTCCTGTAAAAGACTTGAATTAGATGATTTTCTTTTTTTTTTTTTTTTTTTTTTTTTTTTTTTTTTTTTTTTTTTTTTAGCTGTTATAAATGTTTATTTAACACAGTTCTGCCCTCTGCCTCCTCAGCCTTTACAGAGGATAGAAAATGACGTGGAGTTGCTGGGGGAGCATCTGTCTCTGGGCGCCGGGCTCCACTACTCCCCGGCCGCACACCCAGCCCTCACCCCACACTCCACGCCCCTCCACTTCCTCTCCCACGAGCCCCTCACACAGGAGTTCTTCGGAGTGGTGAGCCTTGACAGTGAAATGCGATTTCAAAGCTGCGCATTTCTTCTTGTAGTTATTGTTCTGACGCGTCTGCACCTTATTTTCTCTTCCCCCCGTAGTCTTATCCAAACTTCATTCCTCGGCGTCTCCCGGGGCGGCGGTACCGTTCGCAACAGCTTCCACCTTCGCCTTATCACCCCAGCCTCCTGCCTTACTTCCTGTAAGAGCTCAGGGAAACTCACCGCCCTGAAATCAGACGTTCGATTTAGTTTTTTCAAATTTGTCTTGATGTTTCTTGGTGAAATTTCTCTTTGCACAGCTCAATGCTGCCAGTCCAGCCCACAGGCCCCGCAATCAGCCTGGAGCTGGATGTAGATGATGGAGAAGTGGAGAATTATGAGGTTCCTCCTCCGCCGCTGTTGTATGTGTACCGTTGCCGTGTGGAGACTCTTAACTCTCTGGTTGTCGCTGATGTTTTCCCCCCCAAGGCCCTCCTGAATCTTGCCGAGCGCCTGGGAGAGGCCAAACTCCGAGGACTGACCAAGGGGGACATCGAACAACTCCCTTCCTATCGATTCAACCCAAATAACCATCAGTCTGAGCAAACACTGTGAGTGCTGGCCTTTCAAAGCACCTTTTTACATGCTGATAAGGGGCCAAAATTACTGTTTCAGCTTGTCACAAGGCTGCCGTTTTTATAAGTTATAGCTTTAATCTGCATATTTTGTACATTTCTCTAAATCCAGAAGCAACTCGAAGTTTTCCACACATGGTGCCTGAAAGGTGATTTTGGTACTTTAAGACGACTGTAGCGCTGTTTCTGCTGTTAGAATAACATGACCTAAGCAGACCAAGGTCTCTTCAGAATAATGTTGTCGATCTCTGTTACAGGTCGAGCGCCATCTTCCTAAATGTTTGTGTTGCTCGGGGGGCGCGTTTTACTGTGTAGGACTGACGCGTTGCAGCACGGGTACACTAACACATGTCTGGTTGCAGGTGTGTGGTATGTATGAGTGATTTTGAGTCCCGCCAACTGCTGCGAGTCCTGCCCTGCAGTCACGAGTTCCACGGAAAGTGTGTCGACAAGTGGCTGAGGGTGAGTACGGGTCAGGGAGAAACGCTAAACCTTAATTTTCTTTGATTTTCTGTGCGCACCGCTGCTGTGTCCCATTTTTATCATGAAGTTTATTCTGTGATTCGTTCAGAAATGCAACTTGTGTACAAACAAAGACTGATCTATTCCAAGCATTTTATTTTGATCATTAAGCGTTGCAGCAAACATTGTTTCTTAGAAAGTTGGGCTTTTATAAGAGACCAACTTTTATAAGAAAGGCGAACCTACTGAAAAGTAAGTCCGTGTACGATGCTGTGTGTGCCATCAAGACTTTAGCATGAATTACTGCCTTAATGCAGGGTGGCATGGATGTGTTCAGCCTGTGGTAGTCCAGGAAGCTTTAATTCAGGGGTCTGCAACCTGTGGCTCTGGAGCCACAAGTGGCCCTTTGGATCTTCCACAATGGCTCTTAATAACTTTGGCTACACATTTTATTTTTATTATGCTATTTAAATTTAATAATGATAATAATTGCAGGTTTTAGCAGTTTTTTCTTGGACTAATTGATTTTAATTTTCACAACAGAATGATGCTAAAAGTGACAGTAATATTAAATTTTAAATCAATATTTTTTCATTATGTTTAAACTATGATTTTTTTTATATCATTATCCACAAATATCAACATCCTGTCAATCCTCTTTTTTTTTAAAACCTCAAAATAGACATAACAGGGCGTTTCTTTAACGATGACAACATATTTCACACAGTAGATCTTTATCACAAATTATAACTTGTCTTTTTTTCAAAAGGCCAGGCAACATTTGCGGCTCTGAACGAGTTTAATTCAAGTGGACCGTAGGCAAAATGGCTCTTTAGACTGTAAAGGTTGCAGGCCCCTGCTTTAATTATTGTCTGCAGCTCCTCTGCACTGTTGGTTCTGGTCTCACCTTCCTATTGACAATACCGCATAGATATCTGGAGTGTAGATCCGGCTCGTTTACTTTCCAGTCAACAAATGGTAATTAAAGCGGGTATTGATACATTTAGACTTAGATTAGTCTTTTATCATTCAGATTTGAATCATAAAATGCATATCTGGATGATCTTTCATCGCGGTGGCTCAGGAACAAAATCAGAAGCATTGTTTAATGTATAAAATGAGCAGAACTGCCACCAAACTAAACCCACAAATGCTAATAAGAAAGCTGTGTATAAAATAGAAATGTTGTCCAATACTAAGAATTATAAACATACCGTATCAAAGACTTTTGTCTATATTGCACATGGAGAGAGTAAGAGGTGCTACACCCCTGGAGCAGACTTTACCAGTAATCGGTCTTGGGTGAGGGACTGAGGAGGAGAAGACGGGGGAGATTTGAGTTCAGCAGCCTCGTGGCTCAGGGGGAGAAGCTGCTGCAGGACCTGCTGTTCTGCTCCACAGTCTCTTCCCTGAGACTTCTGGCTGTGTAGGCGGGTCCCTGCTGGAAAGTGAAATCGGCAGACGGAAACATGGCGTGCTCTGAAATGTTCTGGGAGACGTCCGTGTCGAACTTTCGACTTGATCGATTAAAGCGGGCCGACACCAGCAGACGTCATTGTCCCCAAAATCACGACTGGATGTGGAAACCTCATTCTGGACCTCCAAGGAAATTGGGTTTCTGTTCCACTTCACTCTTCCAGACTCAATGAGCTTTATTTCCATATGAAATGCTAGATTTACTTCCATGTGAAAGGAGGATGTTGGACCGCTGAGCAGCAGTCCGGTACTTGTATAATTAACCCAGGTAAGACCATCCTGACGTTGCCTCTGGTTTGGGATTTTAACACAGGGAGCGCAACAGTTTGAGCCCATCTACTGAAAAAAACCTGCAGTGGCTCTTGGAGCCCTGACTCCAGGTCCAGTCCACATCTTGTTGGTCTCTCCCAAATTCTTGGAACAGATTTTGCTTCAAAATGCTGCAAGGATATGAGTCTCCCTGTCGTTTGTGCACCTTTTTGCTGCCAGAACTTATTATGCTTGTCTACATCCCTCTGTACCTCCAGCTTTAGCAATGACCTTTCGTAGCTTACTTCCTCATAGCTGCCAATAGCTGTCAAGTCACCTATCTTCCCCATTGATTGTGTGGCTCATTACATAACTATGACTCACCATCCCCGTTATTAAATACATTTTATATTGGTCCTATGTTGCATTCTAATTTTATGAGAAACAGGAGTTTGTGTTTTCATTAAATTGTAAGGCAGTGTGAAATGAATCGATCACTTTTCATCGGGATTTTCATTTATTTGGCAGCGAGTTAGGTGTCTTCGTCTTTTATTAAATTTCTGCTCACCGTCGCCGCTGAGAACACAGCTGCTAACGTGAAACGTCGTCTCTTTTCATCATCAGGCCAACAGGACATGCCCCATCTGTCGAGCCGACGCCTCGGAGGTCCAGAGAGACTCGGAGTGACCACAGGAGGGAGCCCTACACCTCCTGCTGTCGGTCCAACACATCTAGCACTGCCCCGCTCCTGACGAATCGACACACAGACACATGCAGCGTCACCCTACATGTTGGTGGAGCACTTTATTCTCCATAGTCGTCGTTTCTTTCTTTCTTAAAGATTGCGTCGGACATTTGATGTTTGCTTTAATCTGATGACTTGTCACACTTTCCTTTTCTGTACATGCACACAGGTCCTCACGTTTTAAGTGAATGACTTACCTTCCTGCGGTAGTGCGTGTGTGTCTGCATACCTGTGCATGCACCACCACTGTTGGTCGGCTCTGTAAAGCAGGGCTTTGGTACATGACTGTGTTGGTGTGTGTGTGTGTGTGTGTCGGTGTGGAAGGGATTTTAGGGATCCTGGAGCATGAATGAATTGTTTTTGTGTCGGACAAAAGTAATGAGATGGGATTTTATGTTTTGTTTTTTTTTTGTTTTTTTTATTTGCTCACATGATTGACTTTTGTTCCTGTTTATACTTTTATGCACTGTCTGTATGCATACTCAGTGTGTATGTACGTTATAGACTTTTCTCTAGTTTTTGACACTAAGGGTCCATGCTGCCGCTGTGTTTCTCAGTTGCCTGTTTGAATTATTATTATTATTATTAACTGTTTTTTTTTCCCTGCCTGAAAGTTACCTCATCATTCCGTTTTCATTACAAATGCTTCACAGCACAACTTTGACATTTAACAAATATTTTTTCCTTTTTTTTTTTTTTTTTTTTTCCTTTAAAGAAAAAGTTTCTGTGGTTTGCAGTGGCACATGTTACATATATATCTATATATATATATACTGTAAAAATATATGAATATCTATATACCAAATAAAAGGCTTGATATAAACTTTTCAAATGTTGTATTTTTGTAATAATTGTTTTTAAGTCAAATATAAGAGACCTAGAGTGAGTAGAAAGATTTGGGTTTGGTTGGGGTGCTTTGAGCACACACAAGTGGTTGCAGTTCCCTCAATGACCACTAGATGGTGGCACTGCACTTCTGCATTCCCCAACTTGAACCTTATTTTGCTCCAGGAGGGAAGAACATTTGTAAAGATAATAAAAATAAAATTCACTGGGAATTATTACCTTAGTTTAAAATTTTAACGGGCTCTGTAAAAAATATATGCATGCTGGTAGAAACCACAGACATCATATACGTAGACGCGTCATAGGGCGCAGGTTCGCACGTCAACGCCACCGCCATATTGTATGTGGCAGAAAAAAGTTGAGTTCTGTTATTGTGAACGTGGATCAGAGAAGATGCCTCATTCCTGTGCTGCAATAAATACATACACACACACACACACACACACACACACACACACATATATATATATATATATATATATATATATATATATATATATATATATATATATATATATATATATATATTTGTGTGTGTATATGTTATGAGGATCGATTTGTTAAATCTAAACATTGTTGTCTTCATTATTTCATAAAACCGTGTCACTTGTGAACCTTTAGGAACAGACTTTTTGGGGGAGTATTAAAGAGGTAAAATTAATAAAATGAGAGAAAAAAGTCCTAGGTCAATAAAGTAAAAATAAACAAACAAACACAAAAGTGATGTTATGATAAAAACATCATATCATGAGAATTAAGGGGGAACATTTCCAGAATACACACAGTTTGCAGAATTATTTTACTCCTGGAGTAATAGGGCCAGGTTAGATTATTTAAAATATTTTTATTCTTTAGGAGAATAAATTCAGGAGAATGAAGCTAAAGGGATACGAAAATAAACTTGTAATATTACAAAAAAAAAAAAAAAAATACTATGAATACAAAGTATATTCAGAGATTAAAGTCCCTCTGATACTGTTTAAGTGACTGAGTAACTGCAGATTTGCCACATTTAAGATGGCGGACGCTCTGACGCATCGCAGCATAGGCAGAACCCGCCCAATGAAGCGTCTACTCTTATATTATGTCTATGGTAGAAACATTTAGCCGCTCTGATTTGATGCGGCCACTTCCTGAATGACGTCACTTTGTTTTAGAGGAATTTTGGCTCACTCAAAACCAGGTTGCTTCCATTAAGATTTTTTATTTATGTCCCACAATATAACTTTAATGTAGCTGAGGTCTAAACTTAGGCTGGGCCATTTTTTTTAAAATCCTTGAACTGATTTTTGTTTTGTTTTTTTGCCAATCCATTTTGTAGTAGATTTGCTGCCTGGTATGGATGTTTCCTGGGCCTATACTCCTGGGAAAATTGGCAAATTCTTAGTGACTGAATGTCCTTGCTGAGGAATAATGTACTTCAGATTGTTTGGAAATTGCCCTATGACCATTCTATTTTTCTTTTGTCTATGGTAAATTCTCATCTTGTATTTTGTTTTGTACCGTTTTATCCTGCAGCACTTTGATATCTTTTTTATGAAAGGTGCTTTACAGATAAAACGTATTATGTTTTTTCTCCCTGCCATTGTGTTTACACACCTTTTGTGCTTCACATCTGCCAAACTGCCAAAATATCTGCCTGCAGTAAGTAATGATAATTAAAATCTGCTGGTGATCAGCAATGAAGCGCTTTTCTTAGCAGCACCTGGCTGCTGTTGTAAATCCAACAGAAGCCGCAAAGATGCACTTTTAGTTTTTAACACAGATTGTCCATATGTGGTTAATGTAAATGCAGTGTTGAATCTCGTTTTTGTACATTTGAACTTAGATTTAGATAATTTTAGAACCTTGTAACATAAAAGAATGTACTTCCTTTGAACTGTGACTTTACAGTGCCATTCAGAGGGGTTCATCTTCCTTTTACCTTATTTTGTTTCCAACCTGTGCTTTTAATGTTTTTAATCTTATTTTATGTGATGGATCTGTACAAAATATTCTAAGTTGATATGGTTAAGCGAGAAAAATCTATACATATACAAAAAATTGGCATGTGTGTATGTATCCACCAATTACCTTCAAAAGTCACCTGAAGTCCACCTGTGGGACTTAAACACACTTTTTCTGAAAGCACCCAGAGGCTGCAGCAGCACAAAGCAAGAGGCATCACACCATGAAGACCAAAGAGCTCTCTGAACATGTCAGGGGCAAAGTTAAGAAACCGTGTGAAAATCAGATAAAATTTCAGGGAGTTATGATTTATTTTAGTTGGGCAAACAACTTCCTCATGACAAATAAATGCACTGGGGGCGAGCGACGGACCCATCCAAGATGGTGGCCATGCTGAACGTCAGCTCCAATAGGCAGCGCCAGTCCACGGAGTGGCTACCTGTGTTATGTCCATGGCTGAAGCAGTTTAACCTTGAGCAATGGGCAAGATGAGACAAGCTCATAGAGGCTTATTCAAAGTAATAATTGGTAATTGCTCTATAAAGAATTTACTTTAGGGAGGGTGAACAGTTATGCATTCTCAAGTTTTCTATGATTTTGTCCTATTTGTTTACTTCACAATAAGAAAATAATGAGTTGTAGGCATGTTCTTTCAATTAACTGGTGGAAACTCTCAAACCATTTTGAATGACAAGGGGGTGAATACTTTACAGGTCACTCTATATTGTTGGTGAAACACTCTTCACAGTGATAGAAATGTCTGCATGGAGTTGGTGCGCGGACGAGTTGTCTGCCACACATCTCCCAACAGTATTGCTGTTGTCCCGTACCTTGGGCTGGTTAACGGCAACTGTGTTGTTGTACAAACCTATAAAATGTTTACGCTGAATTCAAAGGCCAGGTGTCGCCTCTGGGCTTCGCTGCACAAACGGCCTCATTTTAGAGAGCAGCTTGCCTGGGGCTGATTGAGAAGCACAGAACACAAATGTCACTGTTCTGAACTGAGCAGACAATATAGAAAGCATCGAGAGGGAGGGGGGGGGGGGTGTCTGTCTACAGCGCAGTGTTCGTCTCATCTGTTTCCTCAATTCTTAAAACTTCCGTTTGGTGTCAAAATGCAAATCTTGTTTTAGAACCATATATCTGTATGTATTGGATTCAGAGGTCAAGATGTAGATTTTCAGCCTGATACAAAGTTAATTTGTCTACATGACTACTAAGAGGTAAGTTTAGGTCTTTTGGAGGAACATTTTGCACCCTGATGGTTTTAAAATGTTTTTATCAATTGTTTTTGTGTTGTAAACAAACATTAAAATTTTGTAATTTTTCTTGCCAATCTTTGGGCATTGAAGCAAGTCTTAAAGTAACACTGTACAGTCTTGAGTTTTTTTTTAGTACAGTAAAGTATGTACATTTATTTAGTTGTGTTGTGTAGTCCTGCCACCCAAGTTCTTGGTCATACAGTAACTTTTTTGTGACAGTGTAGAAGTCTTTTTAGTTAAATTTGCCTCTGTTGATGAAGGAGGCAAATACTGATATAAATCAAGGGCTAAAAGTACAGTCAGGACACTTTCAAAACGTGCGTTGTGACCAGTTTCAGACTTTGTATGATACCACCTAAGGTTTTTATGGCGCCCAACACACGAGCAAAACATGCACATTCTCCCAAAGAAGCTTGCTCTGCACAAAAAAAACTACATTTACACTTTAAGCACAAAAAAGCAACCCATGATATGAATTTATTTTTTGTTTTGCTTATAAAGGTTTGAAAGATTAGTCTGTGTTTTAAAGCAACTATAATTATTTTTTAAATGGTTTAGTCCAGGTTTGACAAGTCTATTCCTTTCTGAATGATTAAAAAGTAATTTTTTTTTGTATGGAGAGCAACATCCATCCATTATCTATGCACGCTTATCCCTCATGGGGTCGCAATGGTTGCTGGTGCCTATCTCCAGCATTCAATGGGCGAGAGGCTGGGTACACCCTGGACAGGTCACCGGTCTATGGCAGGGCAACAGAGACAGACAGGACAAACAACCATCCATGCACACACGCACACCTAAGGAGAATTTAACCAAACAGTCATGTTTTTGGACTGTGGGAGGAAGCTGGAGTACCCGGAGAGAACCCACGCATGCACAGGGAGAACATGCAAACTCTATGCAGAAAGACCCAAGGTTGGAGTTGAACCCAGGACCTTCTTGCTGCAAGGCATCAGCGCTACCCACTGCTAAATAAGGTAATGAATTAGCTAATAAAGCTAATTTAGGTAAAGTCTGACACCTCAAAATATATAGGCTTTTTTTTAATCAAAACCTTTGATTTATTGCTGTAGATGAATCAGACCCCAACTTCAGTGTCATCAGCCATGCTGTGCCTGCACTGTGCAAACCACAAGGGGGCAGTACTGTTGACTGTACATGCAAAGGAACAATGAAAAACGCTTTCAGGTGGTGCAACTGAAAGGTTATCCATCCTGGCAACATCCCCATTCACCAAGCTGTACACATGCATAAAAAAAAGGGACCAGTACCTTCAGTTTGTGCTAATGTACACTTGCACACAGACTTGATTATATAAGTTTACCTCTCGGTAAACCATTCAGAGCGTTTGAGTACTTTTTGATTGTCATGACTGGTTCGTTGAATCCCAAACCAATTTCACAATCATCAGTCATGACATATTATTTGAAGTCTACTTTGGGACTAATGGCAGGATAGTTTAACACTGCAGAAATGAGACTTTCAAAGTAACTCTGGAACTTTCTCTAAGGTAGATCTGTAGAAATAGTCTACCATTCAGAAACAGCTAGCACGTTGTGCGGGAGGATCCTCTTCTTCAGCTTTGGGGTCTGACTCAAATATATACTATTGCACCGTGGTGCATCTGTTTGGAGCTATTTTCACATGTATAAAGTGAGAGTGTTAAACAATATGGGGGGGATGTCATGTCAACAGTACCATAACTAGTCCTGACACAGGAAAACTCTGTGAATTCCACACCATTGGTCTAAATATGCACCATATTTAAACCTGGACCACATATAAAAAGGAAGCGTATACTTCAAGAAAGTGACAGGACTTTGTTTTCACAAAATTCGCTTGATTTTCTGATGTTTAGACCTGCCTAAACATGCACTTGTTTGCAATATACCAACATGAGTGGCAAGAAAGGACAGCTGCTCTAAATGTAAAGTTTTTGTTTAATGGAGTAAGAAGCCTTGTTTCAGAGGCTTGATGAGTCACTGTCTTTTTTTATCTAACTTTTAGCTTCTGGTCCTCAGTTTTTCCTTTTTTTTTTAATGCATCCCCTAACACACCCCAGTCTTCTGCTCCATCACCTCATTTCCTGCTTTTGCCCTCTCTCTCTCTCTCTCTCTGAAATGCTCCTTTCTCTCCCTGTAGTGAGCGGTCTGTCTTTGCTCTCTTCTTGTCTTTTTACTTATGCATCCTCCATTCCAGCCTCCTCCACTGCCTCTTTGCTTTTGCCTTGATCACCACCCACTCGTTTAACCTGCTTCCGCTGCACTGAAGTGGAAGTGATGGGGGATTTCTGTCTGGAACTGGCGGCCCAGTTACTTCCGGGAACAGACGCAGTTATCCTTGTGTTACCCATGTTTTACACACACATATAATATGTCTTAGCAAGGTTGTTCCAAGTTGCCCAAGCATTAATAGCAGATAAAGATGATGCAATAAATGAAGGTGAAACCTTACAAGAACTATAAAATGTACAAATCTGTTAAGGCTGGATTTAATCTGAGTGTAAAACATTACTTATATTTGTTACAGTTAGAAAATACTTCGAAATGCATCACATTTGATTTACTCATTGACTGTTCCTCTTTTATTTATTTATTTATTGACTTCCACAGCTGAGCTTTAGTACCCAGGAGGAATCTCAGTGGTGGAAGTTCTGGTTTGAATGTTCTGTGTGGTTGGTTAGGCTTTCTATGGGTACTCGTGTATGTGTCCATGCCTTCAGGCTTTGCCCTGACGGCTGACGTTTTCCAGACAGCTTGTCTCGCAGTGACAGCGAAGATCAGATTTCTCCGTTTGCGTCTGTCAGTATACGATTAGAAAGAGCTAGAGAGGACATCACATTGAATACTTATGTAATCAATGGATGCAGTCATTCCTGGAGAAAGCATTTCTTTTGATTACTCATGCAAACATTTCAGATCATGAATATTTTTCAGAGCACTTAATCATGATCTAGGTTGTATTTAACATGCATTTGTGTTTCTGCATAATTTTCAATTTTTTTAAATTCTATTATTTCCAAATCAAACTTTTTCCCTTTCCTTTTCAAATAATTTTTAAGCTATAAATAGAAGAATTAGGAATAGATTTCTTGCAGATGTTTACAGTGTTTAGGCTTGTAAAGTTACCTACCGACACAAAAAAAAACTACCTTTCCTTTAATTGAAAATTATGGATCAGAAACCAACTAGTTGGCATTACTGTTTGATTGTACAGAAATATAAACTTTTAGATTTTGATAGTTTTATTAAGTTTTCTTTTCTTAAGATGATTTTTAAATGCACAAAAAATATAGCTCCAGCCGTACTCTGTCCTTTTGTGACAAAAATAAATACACGGAGAGTTAACACTAGGAGAGCAGCGGGTGGCAACTGTATAGCAGAGGGGCGCAAAACCACTTTTGGACAGTCAAGTTTCTCAGTGATAGGGATCCGTCTTTGGAAGGATTTACCAACGGAAATAAAAATAGAAACTGACCTGAAAACATTTAATAGAAAGGTGAAACATTGGCTGAAAGAAAATCAAATATGTGAACATTGAGGCATTATGATTATGTTGGATGTGAGGTGTTGTTTTGTGTAATGTTGTTAGGATTGTGTAAAATGTTAATGGTTGTCTTTTATAATGTATTTTATATATGATTGTGCAATGTGAGCTACTTTTTAGGAAGATGTATTTTATAAAGGCCTGACTGGGGCTGACCTTTCATGCAACACATCTACACATTTTGTTATGGCTCTGCCTATTACAATTATGAATTTAATAATGTGTTCGCTGCATTGTCCCTGACAAATAAACTAATAAAATAAAAAAAAGTAGGATTTAAACAAGTAGAATGTTGTATCAGAAAGGCAGACCCAGTTTTCTAGGTGCTTCAATAAAATGTAGTAATCAACTGTGTCGAATGCTGCTCTGAGGTCCTATAATACCAGATCTGGAGGCTCCTTACAGAGTGTTGCATCCCTGGTGCACAAAGGAGTGTTATCGCAGATCCTTCCTCCCAGCAGTTGTTGGACTCATAGCCATCACTGCTCCTAATAAACTTAAGTTATTTTGATCCAAACTATTTTTACAGTTTCCCCATTTCTTCAAAAATAGTCCTCTGTTGTTTTTGTAATGTACAAATATACATTCACATTTTGTACTTTTTTACTAAGCTGCACATTTATTTGAATCTGTACAGTATTTTTCCTCATGTTGTAAATTGACGTTACTTTACAGTCTCTTATAGTTATTTTCTGCATTTGAATTTTTTACCTTTGTGTGAATCGCCACGATTTGACTTGCGTGTCACTTTGCTGTTGGTACACCTCAATTTTACCACCAAGGGACAATAAAGATAATTTCTATTCTATTCTAAATTGAAAATTGGAAGGATGGATGGTGGATAGACAAATGGGTCAATAGACAGGTGGATAGTTGGATGATTGCCCAAACTGATTGATGTCTGGATGAGTAGGTAACCAAATGAGTGGCTAAATCGATGCAAACATGGACATATTGATGGATGGACAATATATGTTGTATGAAAAGGATGTACACATATACGAATGGATGCATGTATTTGTAAATGTATGTGTGGATGGATGCATAGAACCTTTACACAATGGTATAGGCTAGATTCCTGTGTATTATAGGGCAGAAATTTAAATTTTCCAACAGGTTCGTCTCTTTCCTGTACTCAGCTCTTCATGTGTGCAAATGCAACAAAAAAAAGGGAGAAAACTCTGTTTGTGTGCGAGTGGGAGAGAGCATGTGTGTAATGTGCAGATCATCCCAAGCTGACAGGGTACATGACTTCTCCATCCTGCTGTTATATAAAAGGAAAGTGAGGACATCAAGCTCTGCCTGCCTCACGTTTATTCACACATAAGCGGGTATGTACTGGCACATTCTGTTTGCCTTTTTTCCGACCCCCTTTAAATAAAAAAAAAAGAAGAAAAAACCCTGGTAGGTTGTTCCCTGTCTGTCTCTCTGAGTGAAACTTGTGCAATATTTATATTATAGGGATCCCACTATCTCTGAGGCAGATGGCTGCTGGCCTATGGTATCATCCTCTCAATTGTCAGAGGACATCACTGTCACTCGTGGAGCATGAGGTGTGTCACAGACAGACATGGGAGGAAGAAGTAAAGGGAGGAACGGAAGAGCTGCAATGTTTGCTTCTCTATTTGGGAAAGGCAGAATTGGGGGGAAAAGCTTTTAATCTACCAAGGTAGAGGTTAAGAAACAACAGCTCATTGGCAGAATGCATTGTGTTTCTATCAACACACTGTGTGCTGCGCTATACACAGAGTGAACATGGGCAGCAGGAGCCTCTGGTCATCTTCCCAGTCTGATGGATAATTCTCTCTCCAGGGAGCTGGTGCGAACCACAGAGACATGGGCAAAGTTCATCAAGTCATCCGATGAAATAAAGACCCCGACTGCTGCTATTCTTTAGAGTGCAAACTAAAAAGTCCTTTCCATTTCAGAATCATCTACATGCATGGGACATATTACAAGATATGTAGTTTGATTAGAAACGCTGAACTAGAAAGCAATCTCAAAACTCACATTTTTTAAGTTGCTATTCCTTAAATTCTTGAACATAACGTGCTTTGTCATTGTATTTGCATGTGTGTTTTTTTTATTGATGTCCTGTCCTGCAGTGAAATCTGTCCACAGAAAGACATGAACACCTAGTTTAAGCAATTGCTCTTGTTATCACAGGCATTTTTAATGATCAGTCATAGATTTATGAGCTGAAAACAAGTCCAGTCATTTGGTCTTATTGACTGGTAAAGCAATGAAATCGGTTTTGATTGAAATTAAATTTTGAGCTGAGAAATCTGGGTGCAAAGCAAAACAACCACAACAAAATCCCCAAAATATAGTTAATTATTCCAGAATAGTTTCCCTTTGTATGAAATGTGTCCAGTATTCCAACTTTTAAATCATATTTTGAAAGCAATCTCTGCTTTTCATCATGTTCTTTCCTCTTCTTTGGTTTATCGCTTGAAAGGCTTTTTTTTATTGCTGTGATCTCACATCATTTAGAAGTGGGGAACACAATATCTGATGCCATCTTACACAATGATCTGTTTAAGGTCCTATTGTTGGTATTATTTCTGCTCCGACCATCATGCCAGATTAAGCCGTAGAAATAAAATGTATTACTTTGCTGAAGTGATGGTTTTAAGCCAGAGATGGTAAACATAGAAAACCATTGTTGTGTATGTGAAGGTGGGTTGATAGAAAGGTCAAAGTCAGGTAACTAGATTAGCCTGTGAGGTAGATGAAGACAAAATTCTCTGATGGATATCCAATGAAAAAGCTATAGCAGCTGGTGTTAAAAAAAGTGATGCAGCTTCTAATTTTTTAAAGCCTTTTTCTTGTTAGGGTTAAAATCAGCTCACAAAGACAATGGCTACTTTTCAGTTGTAAACTTGACCCAGTGGGCGGAGGTTGTGGTGACTAATTGTTATTCTCACAAGTAAAGGGTCTTGGTACCCAACATCGACCAGTACTGCAGCTGGGTTTTGTCAACAGACAGAGACTGGAGGAGAAACGATTCCTACTTCCTGAAACTGATTAGCAAGTTCAGTTAAGCAAAACATGACAGCTTTGCACTTTAACAGTTTGCACCAAGCACATCATAACATTTCCACAACACTTCTCGAAGCACCTAGCTGCACGCCATTTAACAGATAATTAACACTTAAATTGTGCTCTTCTCTATATGACAGGTCAGTGTCGTTTGTTAATTTATAAATAGTTTGGTTTTATAATCTACTCATCAGTTTCTCGGTGCTACAATCTATTTTCAGTTAAAAACAAAGCCAAATACCATGAGGAAAAACTTTAAAATAATACTTGAATCAAACTCTATATTTATCAAATAACCTTCTACATGTGTACAGAAATGAAAATCCTACAAAAGGGTAAATATTTCAAACAACAAATGAATAACTAATTTTTTATTATCAAGAATCAAGAGTCTAATGTCATATCATAGCTTTAATGAAATTATGATGAGACACAAAACAAGACGTCATGTTCAAGTTGGATATAACTACCACACTTCCTGAGAAGCTACAAGCATCAAATACTCCTTAACATCTGAAAACATTTAAATGTTCCAGTTGAAAAAGACAGACAGGAATCCCTTTACAGAACAATGTAAATTACTGTGCAATTATGAATGTGTCAGACAAACATGTATTGTGGTCAAATAGTCTCTAACGAGGCCTCGCCAGCAGGTCTATGAAGCTTTGAACTCCACACTAGTCCAGACATTTTGAATTGAGAAAGCTTCCTGCATGGGAAACGAAACATCTTCAGCTTCAGAATAGAAGTCCAGTTGTTTTATTTTTTTTAACTTTTTCTTTGGATTGTGTCAGACAAACGTTCCCTGAGAAGTTTAAAAGTGTGCAAATAGTCATTAGCAAAAACCGAAACGTTCAAGTTGAACAACTGTGCAATTTGCCAAACATGTCCAAACCAACACTCACTGAGAGACTAGCATGTAAGAGACAGCGTGAATAATTGTCACTTAAATTAATCTAATGCATCTAATGGTTATTCAGAACTCATCAGACTTTCAGAAACCTTATCTGAAAGATCTCCAGCTTAATCTGATTGTGATCTTACTCAAAGATGAAATGAAATGGCTTAATAAAGTGGAGCTCAGTCCATTCAACTGATATGTGAGATGCACACATACACACAATGTGTCGATAACATACTGTGGCAGGGTGTCTTTAGGGCAGGCTCTATAACCATAAGCATTATTCTGACTCAAACTGGAATACTGAAGATGACATCCTTTTCATGACATAAATAAAAAGATAGAATGGTTAAAATGTCTTTTCTGACTTGCACCTGCCCTCAACAAAAGCCTGAAAGTATTCATACCCCTGGCAGATTTAGGTTTAAAGTTGTCTTTTACCAACATGCTTCGCCCAACTTGGAATAATATTAAACCCTTGGAGAGTCCCAGCCAGAGTCCCAACTTGACTCTGGCTGGCGAGCTTCCACAAGGCTGTAAAACAAACCAAAGCCGAATCATCAAAAATAATATAGGGCAACACCCTGTACATCTCTACAGCCGGTCACAGGGCGACACAGAGTCCCACAGGACAAATAATCATCCACGCTCACTACTCCTGGCAATTTGGAGAGACCAATTAACTTAACATACAGATTTTATGTAATATATAGGCATAGTGATTGAGTGAAGAAAAGATTATTAGGAAAGACTGAGCTAATACTGAATAATTTATTCATTGTAATCCAAGAGTAAATCCTTTAAACAGGTGTCATACAGCTGCACTGCAGGTTTTCAGATGGAACTTGCACCAACCCTTCGAACTCTGGCTCTGAACTCTTCCACAAGGCTCGTGTTCAGTAGCACATTTCCTGATGTGCCCCAGATAATCATGACTCGTCTCGTTTTTCATACGCTAGTGCGAGCTGGTCAAACCCACAAGAGCTGAAGTGATGCAGCTGCACGAAAGCTAAACCAACGGGGCCTGTAGAAATCGTTGCACTGAAAGAAAGAGGAAACGACACTGCTTCAGGAATCCTTTTGAGTCATTCGTCTTCTGTTTAATTCATCGCGCACGAGTCACCAACCAAGCAGTGCAGAACGATCCATGGACGTGGCGTGGAGACGTACCAGAAGGACAGCAGGGGGGGGGCAAAATATTATGGAACGTTTTATTATTCATGAGTGTTCATGCCCATGTAAGTCCACTGGAATACAAAATTGCAAAACCACACCTGCATGTCAACCCAGCTGTGAATATGAATAGTTCCTCCCCAAAACATGTGTATAAACAAACATGCTAATGCTATAAAGCTCTACAGAAATGAAAACTGACCTAAATTGAATGGAAAACTGTGTACTAAAGTGTACTGGACCATGTTAAAAAAAAATGTTTAAGTAGCATAAAACTAAACTGTAATCTTCCTATTTATTTGAACACTTTTAATAATAAAATTCCTATAGTAATACTACCATTATTCTTGTGCACACTGAGAGCCTAGTAGGATGTGTTTTACAGTACTTTGAAAAAGTATTAGCCTCATTAAAGATTGATATGTTAAAACATGTCAAAATACAGTTAATAAATGATCTGTATTTAGCCAGATTTGTTCAGTTTAACTAGACACACAGACTTGAATACTGCCTTACCTGTACAATGGAGAAATTGCTTCAATAAAACCTGTCTGACAACACAAAGTAGGCTAAACGATTTAAAAAGCCACAGACAATCTCCAAAAAAAAAAAAAAAAAAAAAAAAAAATTCAAGAACAGAAAAGAAAGTCTTTCACATCCATATATAAATAATGTGTTACAAAGCCATTTCTAAATGCCGGGGAACACATTCAAACCAAAGGGAAAGCAGTTTTTTTCAGAAATACAGAAAACATGAACAGTCGTAAACCTTTCCAGGATTACCAAAAATACACCTGGAGTTCACTGACGACTTATCCAGGAGGTCATAAAGAACCCACAATGACATTTAAACCACCGCAAGCTTCATTTGCTTCAATTAAGGCGAGAGTTCACTAGAAATAAAATAGACTGTTCAAGAATAGCATCCGCGGGTCAGTTCTTTAATAACAAACAGAGCTGACCGGAAAGAACCCGAAGGCTTGACTCACTTTTTCCAAAAACATGGTGATGATTGCCTAAGCCTTTGAGAAATTGATCTGTGGACTGATGAGCCAAAAGCATAACATTTTGAGAGATGTTAGTCTGTTTACGTCTGGCCCAAAACTAAGGCAGCCGTTCAGAAAAAGAAACATCACACAGGTGTGATTTCTTTGCTACTTCAGGACCTGGACGACTTCCCATGATTAATATAACTGTAAATTCTGCTCAGTACCACACAGTCCTGAAGGGATTGACGTCAGGCCATCAGTTTGTGAAGTTAAGCTCAAGCAACCTTGGGCTTTGCAGCAGGACAATGATCAAAAGAACTCCTGCAAGTCAACCTCATAACAGCTAAAAACACCAAAATTAAGTTTTTAAAGTTGTACAGTCAAAGGCTGGCCTAAAATCCAATTAAGATGCAGTGGCATGACCTTAAACAGACTTTTCATGCTGCAAAACCGACCAATTTAGCTGAATTAAAACAGTTCTTCAAAGAAGAGCAGCCAGCATTTCCACAATAATGTAAAAAAAACCCTCATTGCCAGTTAATGCAAATACTTGATGGCGATTGTTGTAGTTAAATGAAGACCTGCTAGGAGTGACAGCGTGTACAGAAGGAGTAAAGCAGAGTGGGAAGATTGATAGCTAAATGTAAAAAAAAAAAAAAAAAGCCCGATGGCTGCCGATGAGGGCAGAGAACAAAAGATTCAAAAGGACAACCGGATGACAAGATGCAAGGAGATGACGTCCTATCATACTGATTCTGTCCCATTGGAACAAACAGTGTCGCACTGTGACAGGTTACCAGACTGGGGTTTAGAAAGCCCCGTCTCATACTGTCAGACGAAGACACTAATATACCCCAGTGACATTAATTCATTGCAACATTGATGCGGCAGGGGAATTAGTCACTTCACCAGGGCACGCACTGTTACCGGCTCTGTTGCCTGAAGGGAAACAAGCATCAGATGGCAAGAAACTGATCATGGGGCTTTTCCTAAAGGATTTAACTAAAATGCATTTATCCAGGTCAAATTATGCCAAATGCAATGCAGGTATAAGAAAAGAAACACATATTCACAATTTGATGTTACTGTGTGGAAAAGAGGCTTCATGTTGTCCTGCTGCAAGGTGAACCTCTGCCCCAGTCTCAGGTCTTTTGCAGACTCCAACAGGTTTTCTTCCAAGATTTCTCTGTATTTGGCTTCATCCATCTTCCCATCAACTCGGACCCTCTTCCCTGTCCCTGCTAAAGAGCAGCATCCCCAGATCATGATGCTGCCACCACCATATTTGACAGTGGGGATGGTGTGTTTAGAGTGATGTGTAGTGTTATGTCTCTGCCACATAACGTTTTGCATTTTGGTCGAAGCTGTCTTGACCTGCAAACGGGACTTCTTATGGTTTTCTTTTAACAATGGCTTCCTCTTCCAACTCTATTTGTGCAGTGTACACAAATAGAGTGGGAAGAGCGGCAATAGGAAGCCATTGTTATAGTTGTTGTATAGTTGTCCTGTGTACAGATTCCCCCACCTGAGCTGTGGATCTCTGCAGCTCCTCCACAGTCACCATGGGCCTCTTGAGTGGGTCTCTCTGGTCAGTGATCTCCTTCTTTGGCCTGTAAGTTTAGGTGGTCGGCCATGTCTTGGTAGGTTTACAGTTCATACTCTTTCCATTTCAGGATGATGGATTGCTCGGTGAGATGTTCAAAGCTTGGGAGATCTTTTTATAGCATAAGCCTGCTTTAGACTTCTCCACAACTTTATCCCTTTACCTGTCTGGTGTGTTCCTTGGACTTCATGATGCTGTTTGCTTCTCAATATTCTCTTAACCAACACACACACACACACACGTATATATATATATATATATATATATATATATATATATATATAGAGAGAGAGAGAGAGAGAGAGAGATAAACTGCTCTCTCCCCCACCCCTCTCACTCCAGAGCAGGATTGATGGCTCTCCAGCTCTCAAGCTCGGGTCCTCGACCAAAGGCCTGGGAGCTTGAGGATTCTTCTTAGGATATTAGCTGTTCCTAAGATTGCGCACTTCTGGATTGAGATGTTGGATGTTTCTCCAGGTATGTTGGAGCCACTTCTTCTGAGTGGGGGGTTACTGCCCCAAGTGCTCTGATGACCACGGTCACTACTGTTGTCTTCACCTTCCAGGCTCTTTCTAGTTCTTCTCTGAGCCCTTTGTATTTCTCCAGTTTCTCATGCTTTTATTTTTCCTGATGTTTCCATCACTAGGGATGACCTTCGTTGATCACAGCTGTCCTCTGCTGCTTATCAATGATCACCATGTCATATTGGTTGGTCATTACCATTTTGTCTGTTTGTATCTGGAAGTCCCACAGGTTCTTAGCTCTGTCATTCTCCACCACCTATGGGAAGTGACTCCCATTTTGACCTGAGCGTCTCCAGTTGGTATTCTGAAAAGATGTTTCTGTACACTATACCAGCCACTTTGTTATGGTGCTCCATGTATTCCTTCTCTGCTAGTATCTTACACCCTGCTGTGAGATGCTGGATGGTTTCTGGGGCCTCTTTGCATAGCCTGCACCTGGGATCTTGCCTGGTTTGGTAGATCTGGGCCTATTGCTATTGCCTATTGCTGATCTATTGCTCTGGTGCTCAAGGCCTGCTCCCGTGCTGCCATGATCTGTGCTTTAGTGCTGTCCTTCAGTCCAGCCCCTTCTAGCCATTGGTGGGATTTGGTCATATCAGCCACTTCAACTATCTGTCGGTGGTACATCCCATGAAGAGTTTTTTTCTCCAATGAAGGTTCCTTCAGTTTCTTCTCTTCCAGCTTCCATTGTCTGAAACATTCACTGAGTGCTTCACCCCTTCAGGCCATCTTCCAGATATATTCTTGGAGCTTGGATGTTTCATCTTCAGCGGTGGCCCTACCTCCTTCTTCACGCTTTGTGTGTAGTCTGTGGATACTGGATCTGTGGTGTGGATCAGTGAGTCAATGTGTTGCTCACTGTTAGCATACAGCTTTATGTCATCCATGTACAGGTAGCTGATAGTGGCCTCATTTCTGAGTCGGTATCTATAGCCAGACTTCTTGATTATTTGGCTGAGGGGGTCAGGCCTATGCAGAACAGTAGAGGGGACAGAACACACACACACCTATATATATATATATATATATATATATATATATATAGTTCTGTAGACTAGATGAACCACACAGAGATGGACAGAGTGAATAATGGCTGGGTAGAAGGTTATCAGTAGCTCCTGTGGAAGGTTGTACTTCTTAAGTTGCTGCAGATCTCTTTGCTGGACCTTCTTGCCATTGGCGTCAAGGTGTGAGGACCATCTCAGTTCCTGACAGAGGTCGCTTGTTCAGCACCAGAATTGATCTACAGTCGACACTGTATTGTCAAGGATAGTTACTGGAGCTATGAGAGTGTCCTGCTTATCCCAAAATCTATTGTCCACCGTACCATCTGCTGAAATGCCAACGTCAACAGAGTACATGGTCTGACATGCAACATGCATTGTACCTGATCCACCATCCTTAGATTGAAAACTTTTTAACAAATCTGTCTTTATGATTTTATTTTTTTTTCAGCCTAAATATATGTCTAAAAATCAGTCAGAAGACGAAATTCTTTAACTTAATCAGTGAGGCGTAATTACAGGGTTTATAGAAAGGAATGAGAAGAATATTATAATAATCAGAAACCATAAACATTAGGAGGAAAAAATATATTAAAAAACATAAATAACATGCACTTTTGGGCACAAAGAGAAATTCCAAAGAGATTTTGGGTCACTGTGAGGCTGGGATCTTATTAGAGTTGTAGTATGGTTTGGACATCTTGGTGGTCCTCTTTCTGGATTCAGAACTGAATTGTAAGAAAAAAATAGCTTAATGTAACCATTGGAAAGCAAAAAATAGATTGTTTTCCTCTTTCAATAGGGATTTTTAAAACAAAGCCTTTGCAAAGATATCACTGGCTGGAAACAAAAGCCAGGCTCTGAAACATGCAGTGAGATTTTTTTAAACAGGAAACGGCAGCTCAGTGTCAAAAGTCATTCGATTGTCATGAACATTATTTGATATGCTTCGATAAGAATCAGGGCTAAATAAATGATTTAATGCTTAAAAAAACAGGCTATTCCTGTTTGTTCAAACAAGCTTTTTCAACTACTTTACAATGCAGATCCAATTCAGAATAGAAATGGTAACAGTGTAAACTACTGTATTATTCAAAACTACTGAGGTGTAAAAATATTGAACATAGCTCAGATTTAAATGGCTAGCTCTTCTGGTCATTCTAGTTGTTCTCAGTAATTGTTATTTCGAGTGTTTGCTTGACTCCTGAGCTAAGAATCCGCCCTGATTCTTCAGACAGAGAAAATAGAGCTATCCCATAATGAGACCGTCTCTTTAGAAGTCAGGCATGTAATATGGGTAATGTCCTGTGCGGCAATTTCAGCAGGCACAAAAGCAAGTGCTCAGATTTTATGATCATATTCCATGCCTGTGTGTTTGGTATCTGGCTCTTCGGCTGACCCCACACTGAGCTCTGAGAAACTCTGATTCAATCTCTCTTCCTCTTCTCTGCTTTTAGGATGCAGAGATAATGCTCATTAGTGAGCTGGTCGGGGACTTTGGAGATCTAATGCTTGCATGCATTTTGCTTAGGTATGGCTGTAACACGGGTGTTATGGCAGGATAATAGAATCAGGTTGAAACTGGAGCCGTGACTATTTTGTGGAATATCTGCTGATGAAAGTATAAAAGGCCTTGTTAAATGAACATTTTACCTCCGATCAGAGTATGCTCAAGATGTCCTAGGTTACAAGAGAGTTGTTCAAATTCACCTACATGACACCTTGAAATCAGAGGAAAATCATTCTTTTAGTTAGATAAGATTTATAACAATTCTACATCTGAAAAGTTTAAACTTTGTGATTGATTGGAACGTCACCCATAAAAACATTAGTGTGTTTTAAATCTGCCTATCAGCATTTTGATTTGTACACATGACAATGAATCTGTGATGTCAGAGGGGCTAATTCAGTTTAGAAATACTTTATCAATGCTTTTATCAAGTTTTTATAAGTCACATTATACAAGTTTCTTTAAAGAGTTGTGGTAGGTGGTTTCTCCAGTCCAGACTGTTTTCCAGGTGGACACTAAGGTATTTATACTCCTCCACCACCTGCACATCATTTCCCAAGATGGAAATAGCGTTTGACCTGTTCCCATTTCTACAACTACAATCACCTCCTTTGTTTTGTTCACATTCAAGAAAGAAGATTGTTTAAACCCCGTGTTCCACCAGTACTTTTTACCCAGCTTTTTCTCCATCTCTGATACAACCAATGACTGCATTCTCCTAATTATTCATGATGATTTAACATGGCGTTAGCATTTGTTCAGAGCCTCTGTGGAAAAAAAAAAAAAAAAAAAACAATACTGGATAACAATGTTTGTGATATAGATAAAGCTTTCCTAAAGCCACAAGGTCACTGTAGTTTAATTAACATTTTGCTCATTAGGCCTATGGAAGTTTTTTTTCCTTTAATGGTTTTAAGAACAAATCAACTCTCAAGGCACGGGCTTCTTAAATTTCAATTAACCTAATAGTGAAAGGAAACTCATTAAACGAGATTAGCTTGGTTTCAGTAACTTTCGGGTATTAAAGGTCATCTTCAGGAATCTCGGAACTTTTATAACTTCCTGTGTGTTTCCAGACTTTCGAGCGTGGACCAAATCAGCAGCGAGCGACACTGACGCAGCCAAGGCGATGTGAGGACCCGAGCGATTTACGCTTTCATCCGAAGAATGATCGGGGCTTTTTTATTTTTGAACCACAGCCTCCACGTCCCTCCTGCTCCCAACCAGTGTTTTCCATAAAAAAAAAAAAAAAACACTCGCATTGTTGTTGAGGGAAAACCCGGCAGGGCTCGGATCTCCACAGCCCGGTCCCCACTGCGCGCAATCACGGCAGCTGGAGCGGCGGCGGAGTCGGTGCGCTCTAGCTGACTACACCAACCTCCTCATCCCCCGGCTCAGTCCGCAGCCCGTGCTCCTCTCCGTCCTCTAGATGCCTCCGAGCTTCACCAACTACTGGCGTTCAGCTGCAGACTGCGACACTATGAAACAGCGTTAACTATTTTTGGTTTTTATTTGTTTGTCTGTTTTCGGTTTTCCGTTTTGACGCATTTATTTGGAGAAATAAGACAAGAAAAGCCAACATACTCTCTCCATGATCTGGAAGTTTGGGAGCGTGTGTCGCTCTGGAGGAGAGGATGCTATGGCAGTCCCAGTGAAAACATCCGTGGCTCTCCTGGTTCTCGCCGTGGCAGGTGAGTAGTTATCTCTAATCCCCCTTTTATTAGGACGACGTTCAGTTTGGTGAGCTGTCTTGACCACATCGATCATTGCCAGCTTATTGGTTGAGGGTGACTGCATTTTCTGCCTCAATATTTCAATTATTTTTTCCTAATGTTAAAACATTAAACTCTGGGCGGTATTGTATTTATTTTTGTGTAAATGTTTCATTCATACAGCTACTTTTCTTGTGCACTGAACATCAGCGTGAAGCATGCAGTAAGAATCAGATATTAGAGCACGTGGTTCAGTTAACTTGTCCTCCTTTGATCGCAATAAAACGGTTATGTTTGCACACATATGCCCCAAAACCTAATTTAAGAAACAAAACGGTCTGTTTGGTGACTTTTAAGGCAGCTTCAAAGTGTTAAAATTGCTTGTTTGTTCTCTTATGTGATTAAATCTCTTATGTGTATTCTGAGCCCATCTGCTACCATGCCTTACAATTTATTCACACCCTTTGGTATTCCCTTTGGTAATTTTTATATTTTGTTACATTTTGTTACATTACTACCACAAACAAGCTAGTTTTATTTTTTGTTTGTTTTTTATAATGAACCAGTCCAAAGTTGGATCGTGCCTAGTTGTAAAGTAGAATTAAAGTAATGCATGGTTTATTCACACATGCATAGAACCACATTTTGCAGCAATTACCTGGACCAATGAATTTGGACCAGGTGTACTGTCCTTGTACACCTGAAAAGCATCCCAAAGACATGATGCTGCCACCACCATGTGTTACTATGGGGATGGTATGTATAGGAAGATTGCATTTTGCATGCCTGGCAAATGCTTAGATTCTCTGTGAGATGTATATTAAAATGCTTGAATATTCTTGTACTTTATATCCTAACCCTCCTTTAAACTACTCTACTACACCTTTATCTTTATCCTTGACCCGTCTGGTGTGTTCCTTGGTCTTCATGAAGCTTTTATTAAATAATGTTCTCTAGCAAACCTCTGAGGCCCTCACAGAACAGTTGTGCTTTCTCTGACAATGAATTACAGGAAAACTCAATTTTTATTAGATGACTTCTAAAAACCTTTGACTTTTGAAATGTTTGTAAAAAATCTTTCACTCAGCAGACTCAGCAGCAAAGACTCCTAGTTTTCCCTCTTCCCAGACACTCCCTCCAGCTCCTTTGGGGGAAGCCAGAGAGACATTGTCCCCCCAGTGTGTCCTGGGACGCCTGCTGGGCCTCCTCCCGGTGGAAAATGCCTTGAACACCTCCTGAAGGAGGCTATGGGGGCATTTTGAACAAATGTGTCAGCCACCTCAGCTGACTCCTCAGGAGATGGAGAAGCAGCAGCTCTACTCCGAGCTCTTCCTGGATGGCTGAGCTCCTCGCCCTATCTCTAGGGAGTAAGCGTTAACCCTAAGGAGGAAACTCATTACAGCCGCTTGTATCCAAGAGCTTGTTCTATCAGCCATGACCCAAATTTCATGACCATAATTGAGGGTAGCAACATAGACCGATCGGTAAATTGATCTCCCTTCACCACAGCGGATTGGTACAGCCTACGGATTACTGCGGTGGCCACACCAATACATCTGTTGATCCCGGTCCGTTCTCCCCTCACTTGTGAAAAAGACCCTAAGATACTTAAACTCCTCCTCTTGAGACAGGAACTCCTCCCAAGCTGGATAGGGTAAGCCACCTTTATCTGGTCGAGAACCATGGCCTCAGATTTGGATGAGCTGATTTTTATCCATGCCACTTTGCACTTGTCTGCAACCCGCCTCAGTGCCTGTGTAGGCCTTCGTTACAGGGGGCTACCAGAACCACATTGTCCGCAAAAAGCAGAGAAGAAATTCGCTTGTCCCCAAACCAGACCCCTCCGGCCACATGGCTGCACCTCCACATCCTGTCCATGAAAATGATGAACGGGAAGGGTGACAGAGGGATGCAGTACCGGAATGCATAGTTAAAGATCCCTTTTCAAGTTGCACCTTGACCGCATGCTTTTGTTAGCCATCGGTAACCTTCTGGAATAAATCTGTCTAGGTATCTGACCACTCCAGTATTAGAATGGGCAGAGCTAATTATAAATTTGCTTGGCCTCTGTAACAGACATGGATGCAGAGTCTACAAATTTTCAATATGGTTCATGCCATTCTATTTTAACAGCTTGACAGTAGCATGTTTGATCCACTGCAACTGGTTTCATTGTACCCGTGGGCTCGTTGCATCATTGGAACACACTGTTGTGTTTCACTTTCAACCATCTAGCTATTGGTTTAAGGTAAAAGTTGAAGAATGTAGAGGTAGTCCTCCTCCTTTCTAATTTCATTCACTTTGTGCGATGCACCAGCACTTCCTGTAGTAACGCAGTCCCACATAATTTTTGGCAATGGGTGTTACCTCATCCGATCTATCTCCTGTCAATGTTTCAAGATAACTCATTCCTGTCTTGTGTAACAATTTACACCATTAGGCATTTTGCTTGTCTATATTAGCAGCTGCAAATCTATTCTTTGTGGGAACCACATCAGTCCATATTGATGTAAAACTCACTTCATTGTGGACAATGGATTGTCGCTCCAGTTCATTCTCATGGAGTTTGAGGTTTTCATTTAGTCTCAATCTAGAGCCTTGGTGGCTTTTTGTGTTGCTCTTGTTGCTCTTGAGGCTCTTTTCGACTTCTTCAGACAAAGTGTAGGAAATACTGTATTTATTGGCATAAATATGAGTAAAAAGCATATTTTATTGCTGTAGTATAACGCCACTGGAAAAAAAGTTGATTTACTCAATAGCTGAAAAGCTGATAGGAGACTACCTGGTCTCCTACTTGGTCTCATTTCACAAGATTAAAGCTTACACAGAGGCCATTTGAACAAACGATCTCTCTAAATCATCTGTAGTCCTGGGTGGTCTCCTTTGCTCCTCTCTTTGCAGCTGATCCACACGTCTTCTATGGGATTTAAGTGTTGCAACTGAAGATAACCTTGGAAAAAGGTGGCTCTCATGTCTGGTGACCCATTTCTATGTTTATATTTCAAAGAGGTCCTGATGCTATGACCCTAACAAGGTTCTCAAGGCCTTTGGGAGAAGCACAAGCCCCAAGTATCAGAGATCATTGACCGTGAGTTTGGCGAACTCTACATGTTTACATTAATGTTGGTTGGCCAGAAAATTTGCATTTGCCTGACACTACTCTCAAATAATATTTTGCAGTGTAAATAGCATCTCTAGCAGTTGTTACGGAGAACTGTCCACTCTTTGCTACAGTTCAATAACAGAATGTTTTGGAGATTGTGTTTTACTTCCTGCGCCATCCTCCTTTCTGGCAAGATAAATATGTGTGTCCTCCTCTAGCCAAGTAGTCGATGGTTAAAAGAAATTGGCCTGTCTGTCATGTCATATTTATACCACAGGGAAACAAGAAGTCACAGAGTATTAATTAGAAGCTTCTGGAAAGTTGGAGTAGCTTAAAAGAGAGGTATAAGATGCTTTGAGAGCATAAGATTGTTTTAGGGGAATTAACAGATTAACTACGAGTGTTTTTGTATGATAACTTGTGACATGGTGTTTATCACCACTGAATACGTTTATTCAAATAGTCAAACACCTTCAGCACCAAGAGTTAAACTTTTTAGGCCGCCATACTGTGTGTATTTTGTCTGTCCATATCATTTAGATTTTATATGAATTAGAGAAAATGTAAAACAAACTCTGGCCTGTACACCAAGTTCTTGTTTTATTCTGACACTAGAAAGGTACCAATGAACATAAAAAGTCTCCAGGACACCTCATACATCTCACGGTCTATAAATTATGCGCTCTGATGAGGCTCATTTGTCAGATAAAAAGTATCTTTTGCAAACAACAACCTTTAAGCCAGTATTAGGCCTCCTTTTCATTAAGCTTACATTTCTGCATAAAAAGTATTCTTAATTGGTCTGATGTCATATTCTATTCTCTTAAATGTTGTGGTTATATTAGCTGTAAGTGGAGTATCCTCACAATTAATAGACATATAGGCTTGTGATTTACCTTAGGGAATTGAGTGTCTGACATATTTATTGAATATGACTGTACTGGTTATTGTTTAACAAAACTTGGGACTATGATATTGGTGAAAAAGGCAGAGGAATTGAGAAATCAACTATTTCTGCAAACAGATAGGCTGCAGCAGGTAGGTGCAACCCAAGCTGCAGCTTCATGTACAAGTCACACTGTGTGAGCAAAGAACAGAAGAAAGCCATTTTTCAAGGTTTGCTTCCATGTCACAAAGCAGCACATTTACCAGTCACTTCACAAAAGGAAAAAATAGAGCAGGACAGAACATGGCCAGATAGAGCGTTCATTGTGGTTGTTTTTCTCTCTCTTCCTTTTTGAGAGCAAGGTACAGTCTTCAAAGAGGAAACTGAGACTAAGCAACAACCAGATACTTGAAACCCCAGCTACGAAGATCCACTTCCAAAATGTCGAAGGTCTCGACCGCAGGATTGAGGATGCACGAGTGGTACTTGGACTTTTTTTTAACAGAATGACCGATTAGGGCAGTCTACTGAATGAATCCAAGTACAGCTGAAGCCTGAATTGTTTTGGTCCACCACAGATGGCCGTCCACTGAATTATTTATGGTCCTAAAAAGAAACCCAAAAGATGCAGAATCAGAAGCCCCCCCCCTCCCTTATTTATATATAATCTGATGACAGATCATCCATCTGTGTCAGTCAAATACAACACCATGTCCCATATCTTTTTTTCTCTCCGTTCTGATAGATTCTGTTTTTTAGTATTTTATGTAAGTGAGAAAGACCTAAAGAAGGATCACCGATTATGTTTGAGTCTCGGTGCACCAGCGATGATGGTATTTTTATTTTAGTGACCATGAATTATTGACGTATGGAGAGTGCATTGAGGCGGACCAAAGTGTCCCTCTCTCTCTCTCTCTCTCTCTCTCTCTCTCTCTCTCTCTTTCTCTCTCTGTATGGGTGCGTATACATGTGTTATGAGACCCACTGGTAGACACAAAGCTCCATCCTAGCTTACGTCAGCCTATGCGTCTCGTTCATTTCCTCATTTGCTCTTTAAGCGTGTGCTGTCAGAGTTAACACCTTACGTCACCTCATACAATCTGCGCTGAACTTCATGTTTACCATCATTTTTCAGCATGCACACGAAGACACTCCTCTTTCCCGGTTGATAAATATTTTGTGGTCTGGTTTATTTTTATACCTCTCCTGTTACATTTTTAAAGTAAAGTATGCATCTTCTGTTTGGCCATGGAACAGGCAAGAAAATAGAACCGCAGAAGGGCGCATTCTCCAAGGTCAAAACCCTGCAATAAGGTTGTTTGAAATCCTGCATTTCCTTCATCGCTGCACAGCGACCATTCTGCAGAGATTTGAACAATGCCCTTATGAGCGATGGACCAGTGCCAGGCAATAGTAATCATACCCTTTAAACTTTTTCACAATTTGCCCAGAAAAATGTACTAGTATTTTATTGAGATTTCATGAGATCAGCACAAAGTAAGTCATAATTAAGAAGTTTTCATCTTAAACATTGCACTATAGCTCTGATTGTATGTTTAGGGTCATTGTTCAGCTGGGAGATGAATCGCTGCCTGAGTCTCAAATCTTGTGTTGTCTGTAACAGGTTGGTCTTTGTGTAGCTCTATCCATCTGTCTATCCTGCTTAAGAAAAGGATAGTCACTGCATCACTGCATGACGCTGTCGTCACCATGTTTTATCACAGAGATTATGGAAAATTTTATAGTGGAGGGTTTTTGGCTTTCTTTTAACAATGGCATTCTTCTTGGCACTCTTCCAGAATTGTGAGGTTTGTGGTATGTGCTACTAATAGTTGAAGTGTCTTCAGATTATCCCATGTCTCTGTCGTTGGATTAGACACTCTTTGGTGGGCAAGCATGGTCAACAAACCAAGAGTTGTTTTGGCTTATTTCGGGGTCTATATTTTTCTCTGGGATGTTTTATTTATTTATTTATTTTTTAGAGGGGGGGGGGTGGATTCTCTGGTTTGGTTGAAAATCTGGCTGGGGTGGGGGAGCAGACAAAGACAGAAGATCTGTGAAGCAGGAAAGGGTAGTGTGATAATTCTGGTCTGGCAAAAAACTGTAAGGAGATTGACTTGGTGAATGACCATCCATCCATCCATCCATCCATCCATCCATCCATCCATCCATCCATCCATCCATCCATCCATCCATCCATCCATCCATCCATCCATCCATCCATCCATCCATCCATCCATCCATCCATCCATCCATCCATCCATCCATCCATCCATCCATCCATCATACTGCTTGTACAGACAGCTTTTTTGGGACAGACAGAGGATTTGGGATTTGGCTACATGCATTTTCCATATAAATGTTTAGAGATTCATGGGTAAATGGACCCGTTTTCAACCAGTGTAACATCAGTTCCAAGAAGATATTATCAACCAAATGCAAAAGTCTTTACTTTTTGTGTTAAATGTATTAAGCTGGCAAGACTGAGGGGTGGCAATTGTGACTTCGTCTCTTCATTATTTTCATATGATGTATGCGCTAACACCTACAGTATAAGACTATATATGACTGGTGCAAGGATGTTTTGTTATTTTATATAAATTGACAGTGAACTCCAGTTTCTCTTTGTCTGTGTCTATGTTTATCTCTGCATGTACCCAGCTGCCCTCTGCGCAGACGTAGAGGAGAGGCTGGTGAGTCACCTGTTGTCAGCGGAGCGGTACAACAAGCTGATCAGGCCGGCTGTCAACAACAGCCAGCAGGTCACCATTTACATACAGGTGTCTCTGGCCCAGCTGATCAACGTGGTAATTGAACGCAGGATCCCAACACTGAAAAGACACACTACTATCACATCGCACACATGGTTATTTTGAAGGATTTCTATCTTTGTCTGAGGCGTGGTGCCATGTTTGTCTGCTTTTCAGAACGAGAGGGAGCAGATCATGACCACCAACTGTTGGTTAACCCAGGTTTGTTCGGCTGAGCTTTGGTGTACGTCACTGTGAATGAAAGTGTGTGTGTTAGAGAGAGATTATGGCACTTATTTAGATACAGTGTATCAGTCATCATATGCACACAGATGTATTTAGGTTTGTCGCAGTGCAGTGGTTTGTAGAAAATTGTGCACAGACACAAAGCCAGTTCACTGGTGAGGTCAGCTCAGCATGTTAGCCAGAGATTCTGTCGTGTGCTGCTATTATAAATACACTCTGACAGCTGACTCATGTTAACGTATGACCGTCGAATTCATTTATTTTGTTTTGTTACAATTATTTGTGCATCCTTTTAAACTTCAACGTAGGAGCATGAATAATGGATGTGCTTTAAATGAGTCTGTTCATGCTTTTGATTTACATGGAATTGCATATCTCTTATCCTGCATCAGGGATGGAACGACTACAGATTAAGGTGGGATCCAAACGAGTACGAGGGAATCAAGAAAATTCGACTCCCGTCACAGCACATCTGGCTGCCAGATATCGTCCTCTATAACAAGTAAGATGGCTTCGTGACAGATGCGGTGATTGCTTGTGTTTTTGCGACCACAGACAGAGTCAAATTAAGAGGTTAAAAGAAACTGTAGCAAAAACGCTACTTTATAAGAGGTCTGGCTAATCAGTTTTTCTATTTCATGTCTGCTCTTTTATGACATTTTTTATTTTACTTGTCATTGCTTTGGGTAAAACATGTCAGTTTCCTTTTACTAGCGAAATCTCTACAAAAGCATAATGTGGTACAGAATTTTTTTTTTTTTCAGGAACGATTGTGCAAAAGGAAGTTTTAGTTTCCCTCCTTAGAACAGGTTCTACATTAGATTCCTGCCACAGAAGACTAACATTGACATAAATTCCCTAAATCAATGTTATTAAATACATTTTATATGTGATCATTTGAATAAAATCCCAGAAGTCTATGTCAAATAAATAATTAAATATTCTTTTCACTATATTTTCAACACACAGCATGCATCTAGACTGCAACAATGTCTGCAGAGCGGATCATCAGGGCTGACATTCCCTCCATCCAGGACTTTTACAGGTCCAGAGTCAGAAACAGGCCAGCTAGCATCCCTGCAGTTCCCAAACAACATGCACACAGACTGCAGACAGACAGCCACAGGGACAGTTTCCTCCCCCAGGTTGTCAATGTGGTGAACACCTAACAGAGTCCTCAGATCAATACCGTGCTTATTTACACCAATTCAACCACGTTTTCCTCTTTTGATAAAAATGAAAATAGTAACATTGGCCATTTTTGGTACATTGTACTTAAATTGTCCTCAATTTCCTTGCTGTATGAAGCAGCCTGGAAGTGAATTTTGATTCTGATATTGTAAAGGTCTCGATTTATTTCTTAATTAAATAATTAAATCAGGAACTCCAATCAAAATCTGAATCAAATACATGGTGAAATCATATGTAATTAGTATGCCATATTTTGCTTCCTCTGCTAAAGTACATCATGAAAAACCTTTTATTGCTTCTGTGTCTTGCTAAATAAGCCCTGACATCTGATTGGTTACCCTGCACTGCGACTCAGTGGTAGACCAATCACTTCTTCCAAGGCGGAGAGATTAAATAACTTCACAATCTTTAGCAGCACATGACCATGAAGTAAAAATATTTATTAAACATTTTTAAACAGATTAAAAAAAATATTTATTTTTATTTATTTACTTCACATAAAGGTAGATGTATTTGTTTCATGCGGTTTATCATCAATAATTTTCTCATGTATAAATACCGATGTTAAATGATTGGACCCTCATACGTTTGGCTTTTCTCTATACAAGCCTGGTTGTCAAAATCATTAATATTTCAGGCTAATGCTTGTGTATAGAGTTGATTACCAAATGCCATGGGCCAAGCCTTCCTTTAGCATTTGAGGTCCTACAGCAGCATCTTCTTCTCATATTCATCTGCTCACCTCTACACTGCAAAAAAAGGGAACTAAAAGTCAGTACAATTTTCTCGAAATGAGTGTATTTGTCCTTGATTTGAGCAGACAAGTTTAAATGATCTGCCAATGGAGTAAGATTTCTCCACTTAAAATAGGAACAATTCATCTCCATTATCTTATATCAAGTGCAGTATCTAATTATCTTATTTCAGGGGTCAAAATATTCATTCCATTGGCAGATAATCTCATTTACCGGCTCAAATCAAGGAAAAATACACACATTTCTAGAAATGTTTACTTGCTTTTAGTTCCTTTTTGCTGTGTGCAGCTGTATTGACCCGCCTGATAATAACATCAACCTAGAGCAAGTTACGAAACAGCACAAACCATTAATGTTTACCAGCCTTCAAACCTTAGCCAGTTTTAAACACTTGCATGTACAAAAAATATCTACTACGATAATAAGGGGAAATGCACAAGTTTGAACTTCTTTGTGTCATGTGTCTGAGGTTATTTCAAAGACAAGGAGCTGTGTTTGGCAAACGTTTTTTCTTTTTTATTCTGTATACCCTCTATTCTTAAGGTCTGCTGTATCTCTTTCCTAGGCTTCATCCTAGTATTTACACAATTAAAGGCCAATAAGTACTCCCAGTAAGCTGTAAGGTATTCAAAAACTATCTTAGAGGTGTGAACAATTTAAGACCTTGTTTTAAGATGTGAAAGCTGCAAGCAAACACAATAAAGACCATCTCATAGGATGAAATCTCAAGAACAGGACAGACCTTATACCTATTCAGCCCCTAACATGCCCAAAATTGCTGTTTTGACCACTGATGCGACTTGCAGCCTTTTTGGGGAATCAGCATCCACACCTTCCTGAAAGTGTTCTCTAGGCTTTTATAAATAAAGCCATCGGAAGAGTACTGAGAGGTGAGAAACACTGAGAAAGTGTAATGGCCGAATGGAGAGGTTAACTGACAGTGCTGGATCAGCTCCACTTTATGTCTTCAAGTTAACATCCCAGACCAAGACACCAGAAACAGTAAGCTGGTGGAGAGTCTGTATTTTTAAATACCCCAGCGAATTCACTGCAGCCCCAAAGCAAGTGTGATGCCTGACCTCCTTTATAATTTATCGGACATTAATATATAATACATCGCATCTTCTGGGATAGGCAGAGGATAAAACACTGTCTCAGCAGATTTGAGGTGGAAAGTGTGGCAAAGTCTGTTGCTTGTTTTTTTTTATCCTGGTGTTATTCTATTTCCTGGAATTCAGTGGATAAATGCTGAACATGTAATATTCATATGAAGGGATATTTATTTCAGGTCTCTTATAGTATTCAGGAAAAGCTCTAAGTGGAGACAGAAGTGGAAACATGCAACAATGTTATTGTAATCAGGCCTTGAAACTGGCTTGAGTAAATGCTGTCTGATCACTGTGCGTTTAAAGTAGTTGTGTTTCAGGAAAAAAAGGAAAATATAAACTTTTTATATGTATAACTATCTTTCAAAGTAAAAATAATACCATTGGAGGTTGAAACAGACATTTGATCTGTCATCAGTGTTTTGATTTTAAGCCAGTCGACATTTTATTTGCCACCTGCCGATAATTTCTGAGGTTTACAAATACAGTCCTGTGAAAAACATTAGGGCACCCTACTGTAACCTGAGTGTTTATTAATCCTATTTGGATCAATGGATATTGGTTATCAATTTTAATTATACTGAGAAAAATAAGTAATAAAAGCTAAAGATAGTTTGGCCATTGTGAAAATGCCTGCAGGGGATATGAAAAGTGTTGCAGATTGTTATTGCTGCTTTTTAAATACAATGAAACAATAGAACCTGTCAAAACATTTGTCACCTCTGAGTTTATTAGCTGTTTCCAGGTTAGCAACTGGAAAAAACTCTCGGTTTACCGTGGCTAAGATCACGACTTGAAAACATTTTATGCACTTCTGGGTTTTTAACTAAACCTAATAAGCTAATATTGTTGTTTTAGCCTCAACAAGTCAAATAAACCACAATGATATATTTGTCCCTTGACATCTGTTTGATCTCTAAACCAGATAATGTTGGTTGAAAAAAATAGCACAATAATTCTCGACCTGCTGGAGAGTGGGACAGACAGAGCCTTTACCTGAATGGCGAAATGAGACACAGGGGCAGCAGCTGTTAAGCAGATCCCCCTTGATTAGCTACTTATACGCTATAAGCTAATTAATGAATCCCACTTGAATTCAAAAAGCATTTTCAAAAACTATTTAGCTGGTGAACGTTTCAACTTGATGAAGTGGTTTGAGATTTAAAAGTCCTTTTCAGGAAATGCACTTTAGATAATGACAGACTGATCCAAACACACAACAAAGTTGCTTTGGTACATTATGTCTGTACTACATCATTTCTGCAACATTCATGTACAGATGCATCCAGGGAATCCAGATTTGCAGGAATTAAACACAACCTCTACCAAATACTAAGCTGATACCATTAGACTGCAAATTATTCAGACTTATGATTATTTTAATTTAAGGTTATGCTTTTGTTTGAACAGGATATCCCATCTTAATGGGAGTAACGTAAAAGTTATAGAGTAGCCCAGCCAAAGTCCTGACTACATTTAGATGGTGAATCTATAGAAGGAACTAAAGATCACAAGAGATGGATGGTCAGATATCCCGACAGGCAAAAAGCTGTCAGCAATTATAAGAAGGGTTTGATTGCTGCTATGCTACTGCAGTCTTGATTATTAAGATAGCAATAACATTTTCTAACATTCTGTTTCTGTTATAATATCAAGTAAACCAGTTTTTTTTTCTAGAATGGTACACATTGTAAATTGTCTTTTTTTTGGGAGATGCCTTTGTAATTTTCAGTCAGTAATAAACCTTTTTATACAATGAAAAAAAAAAGCTTTAAATCTTAGCCTCCCAGAGAGCTTAATAATTATGAGTATTCGTGTACATTTCAAAGACAAAACCATAGAAATAAATCGTGAGGGGCTTTTTTTTCCTACTGTGTTTGACTTTCTCCCTTTGTTCTCCTTGTTTTGTTCAGTGCTGACGGAACGTATGAAGTTTCCTTCTACTCCAACGCTTTAGTTTCCAACAACGGAGATGTTGACTGGCTCCCACCGGCCATCTACAAGTCCGCCTGTAAAATCGAAGTCCGGGACTTCCCCTTTGACCAGCAGAACTGCACCCTCAAGTTTCGCTCCTGGACGTACGACCACACAGAAATAGATCTCATCCTGCTCAGCGATTACGCCTCGCGGGATGACTTCAAACCCAGCGGTGAGTGGGATATTGTTTCCCTGCCAGGACGCAAGAATGAAGATCCAAATGATATCAGATACCTGGATATCACCTATGACTTCATCATCAGGAGGAAACCTCTGTTCTACACCATCAACCTGATCATTCCCTGCATCCTCATCACCTCCCTGGCCATCCTGGTCTTCTACCTTCCTTCAGACTGTGGTGAGAAGATGACTCTTTGCATTTCTGTCCTCCTGGCCCTGACTGTGTTTTTGCTTCTTATTTCAAAGATAGTGCCACCAACGTCTTTAGCGGTGCCTCTGATTGGGAAGTATCTAATGTTCACAATGGTGCTGGTCACCTTCTCCATCGTCACAAGCGTTTGCGTGCTCAACGTCCACCATCGGTCCCCGAGCACACACACCATGCCAGCTTGGGTCAAGCGGGTCTTCCTGCACCGGCTCCCTTCATTCCTCTTCATGAGGAGACCCGGTAGCTCCAATATCCGCGAGAGGTTCAGGAAAAAACACCAGAGGCAAAAGAGCTCAGACCAGAGGCCATGTGGAGCGGAGGGTGGGACGGGCATCTCTGCGGGAGTGGCGGATTCTTCGTCGTCCTTCTTTGTCAACGAGGACTCGGCCAAACGCTACGGCTGGAGAATCAGTGACTCGTCAGAGAACACAGACATCAGGAGGAGGATGACGCTCAAGAGCAACATTGATGTGGAGGATGCAGTGGACGGCGTACGCTACATTGCTGAGAAAATGAAGAGTGAAGATGATGATGAGGGGGTAGGTATTTGGAAGAAATGATAAAAAAGAGAGCCTTGCAACATTATTTTTTTCCACTTGAACTTTTTCTGCCACGTTACAACCATGAACCGCAATGTATTTTGTTTGGGATTTAATATGGAAGTAAAATCTGAAAATTGTGCCTTGCATTTGTACTCAGCCCCCTCGGCCTGAATAATTAGTAGAACCACCTTTCGATGCAATTATCAGCTGCACGTGTTTTTTTTTTTGTTTTTTGGGATGCTTCTATCAGCTTTGTACATCTAAAGACTGAAGTCCTTGCAGATTCAGGTTTTCTTCTAGGATTGACCTAAAGTTAGCTCCACCCATTTTTTTTAATCAACTCTGACTGGTTTCGCATTTCCTGCTAAAGATAAGCATTCCCCACAGCATGATGCTGCCATCACTGTGTTTCACCAAGAGGATGGAGTGTCCAGGGTGACATGAAGGGTTAGTTTAAGGCCACGATAGTGCAGCTTTGTTTCTACTGAGAATAAAACCACACACAGATGGACACTATTTGCTAATTAATTAGGCATACTCAAAAAGCATTTGGTTGGATTTTATTTTAGGAACTCAGAATAAAAGGGCTGAGAATCAATGCATGTCACGTGTTTAAGGATTTTGGTATTTAGAAAATATGAAATCCGTGCATAATTTTTCTTCCATATTATGCAATACTTTGTGTTGGTCTGTCACATAAAATTCCAATGAAATACAATCAAGTCCCTGGTTGGAGTGTGACAAAATTTATAAAAATTTTAGGAGGTGCAAATACTTTTATTGAAACATTGATAAAAGGTATTTATTTAAATTCGACAGACTTCTCCCTACCTAACTTATTGATGCTCATGAGAAGTATTAATTTCCATAGTCATTTCTCCTGTACTTAAAGCAGAACAGTGCAAGTTTTGACCAAAAACAAATAACCTTAATTTGAGATAAATTAAAAAAAATTTTCAGGTCAATGTGTGGCACTTGGGGTGTATTTATGCTATTTTCGGGCTCCCCTTCTCAAAAACCCACCTATAGAACTTGAGAGGGTCGAATCCATCCATGATCCATCCATTTTAGGTTTCGGCAGTCTGAGCTCAGACTGTCGTAACAATAAAACAAAACAGATATGACTCTTATCTGATCAGACTTATTTTTGGTTCTCTGATGTAAGATTCACCCTGGAAGGTGAACGTGACCTCGTCTTTGCAAGAAACTCCATGACTTCTCAATCTGCTGGTCCAAACTGGTCTGCTATCAGGTTCCAAAAGATGGAGGGAGACTCTTTAATTTTGCGACAGTGCAGTGTTGCCAGTGGTCTTCAGGGGCACTAAATCTGGAAGTTACAGGTCTAGCGCCCCTAGTGGCTGAAAGTTCCACTGTGCTGCTTTAATAATGTAGTCACTCAACATCAAACGCAGCACGAGGTTAGAATCAATGAGTCAATTACTTTGTTCCTGGCTGACCAGTGTTTGACTTGGACTAGATTAAAAGACGTGTATCATTAACAGAGGGAATATTCCGAATAATTTCCCAGACTTCCTGAGGATTTTTCTTAATTGACCACATACTCACTCATTATCACCGAAAGTCCATTTCCCGAACTGAATAATTTAAAAACGAATGACTGTATGAAGAGAGCCTTTGTAAAACCCACCATAAAGCTAGAGGATCTGTTGCTCAAAGCAACTTTAGAAATTAAATCATGGTTCCACGGAGGAAAAAAATAAATAAAGAAGCAGTAGAAATTTAGGGGTCACTTAAGATTTCACCAGAATACATTACAAATTAGCTGTGGTCCTCCCATCTGTTGCATGCCTGTAGGCTTTGACAAGACAGCTTGATCAGCCGTTCCCAAGAGGAAGATATGAAGATATTATTTTTATCAAGGAGGAAAAATCAACGAAAATGTCATTTTTTTGTTCAGGACAAAAACCGTAGTAATTTTTTAAAACATTGGGTCTAATTATAACTTTATAAAACATGAATTAAGTCCAGTTAGTTGATTAGTTGGTTTATTTGATTCCTAACATAGTTACCGTAGCATTTCAACAAGATGTGTTATGCTTCTGGTTCAGAGGTGAACTTGCTGATCATTCAGGAAGGTTTTTTGAAGTCCGTAAAGTCATTGAGAACAGTCCGTTGGGTCTTTATTGTTCATTTTATTAATAGTGCAATCAAATTAAGCATATGAGTTCTTTCTAGTCTCAGGTAAATTATCCTGTTAAAAAGTAAAACCTTTTTAAACTGTGGTTTTTCCCAGATGTAAATTAAAAGCCATTTTAATCTGAGATTACAAAGATTGTGTCAATTATGTAAGTATATCTGTCGTCACAGTCAAAAATCACCAAGAATGATGGCCTGTTACTCTTCAGTTCAATACTGTAAACGACGCAATGACAACATTTAACAACTTCTCCGATTCTCTGCAGATCATTGAAGACTGGAAATATGTGGCCATGGTGATTGACCGCCTCTTCCTGTGGATTTTTGTATGTGTGTGCGTGGTCGGCACTTTGGGACTTTTCATGCAGCCCCTGTTCCAGAGTTACAACACCCCAGTTGTTGACGACACAGACCATAAATGAAGCCTAAAACATCACGTTTTAAATTTTAACAGGACTCTGAAATGAAATGTATTTTCCTGGAAATAAACATATCTATGAGGCGATGTTTGACATATGAATCATGAACGACCATCATTTACGAAACCCTGATATAAAGCCCAGCTCCCCTACGGCACCTGTTGACCTTCGATCTTCTGATTTTATCACCCTCTACACACAAATCGCCAACGCGCTCATATCAGTTAATTTATAACCCTAATGTTGGCTACATCTTTTGTTAAATAATACAATTTAAAGTATCATCAGAAAGTGTTGACACCCTTTGAACCTTGTTACATTTAGCAACACTGCAACTACAAACTTTAATGTATTACACAGATTTTATGGGATAGACTAGTGTCCAAAGTCAGTCCTGAAAGGCTTATAGACCAGGGATGTCCAAACTTTTTGGTTCATGGGCCGAGATTATCAAGTCAAAGGCACTAGAGGGTCAAAAATGGAACCATAACCAAACATAACCAAAAAAAATTTTTTTTTAATCTGCTCTATAACATGTGATCATTTTAAATACACAAATTAGACTATATTTAACTAATGTTAATAAATGAATTACAACCAGATTGTAATGCACCAAAGTCTCCATTTGAGTAAAGGTCATTGGATTGCTGCGGTCTTATTTACTATGAAATAAAAAGGAATGTAAAAAGTCTCATTACTAAAAGATAAATGTTTTGTGTTGTACCTAACATTGAATTCAACATATAACTATAAGATTTTAATTTGCCTGTAATCATTTTGCCCTAATTAAAAATAAAAAAATTCCATCTGCACCAGCTATCCGTGCACAAATGTTACAAATGGAACCCCGGGTAACACTTTGGGCACGTATGTTGTAGGCGCTTCCCTGGTTCAACACATCTGAGTCAAAGTAATTGTTCATCTGTGTTGGAGCAGGGATAAATCTAATGCGAGGACTGGATCTGGACACTCTTGTAGAAAGTGGTGTTTATAATGCAGAAGGAATATTATGTATGATTTTCAGGATTTCCTTCACGTTTAAAAGTCTTAAAGATAGGATATGCCCCCCTTTACTCTGACACTCTGAGATAAAATTCATTGCTCACTATAGACACAGCTATGCTCCGAAGAGCTTTATTAGAGAAACTTATCAAATAAACAACATCGTTAAGAGCAAGAAACACAACAGACAAGACAGGGATAAAGTTTTAATGGTTTCAAGCAGGGTTAGCCTTTAAAATAATATCCCAAGCTTTGAACATCTCACTGCGCTGATGTTGAAAACTTGAAAATCATGTATAATCTTCCTTCATATTTACAATTATATGCTGCGGAGTTTTGGTCTATCGCATAAAATGGCAATAAAATGCAGTGAATAGTGAAAGGGGTGTGCAAACCCAAAATTTCTGATGCAATTTCTTTTTTTTACTCTTGTAGACCTTATTTACCCCAGTGTAAAACAACACTACATTACATGTTTTGTAAAACTCAAAATGCATGCAAAGTTTACCAAAGCCGGTAATTTTGTATTCTTTTATAAAGAACACAGCGTGAAGGTTTGTAATTCAAACATCTGTTTACTTGCAAGAGATGACCAAAGAAATCTGTCTCTCTGGTTGCTATTTTCAGAAATGAACACTGATATAGTCTTTCCTCCAGTCATCTCTTTCAGAGTTTAAATCAAACCCTGAAAACAACCACAGGGCTTCAATAAGGGCCAGCTTTGTTGTACAAACAAGAGACACTATGCACACATGTTAAAAAAGTAGCTTTTCACATGGGGCTGTAATTGCCATGTGAGCTTCTTGTAAAACTTTTGTTCAAGCGTTTTTTTTTAGTTTCCCAATCTGGTTTGCATCCATCACGTCTGAAACCAGCAGCAATATTCTTCATTTAATTTATGTAGACACAAAGCAAAAAAGCCTGTCTCTCTATTTCTACATTCATCGCTGCATGCTCTTCGATATTGTTTTCTGGATCAATGCTGTTCTAAATGACATAACTTCAGTCTGAATTTCTGAGTTCCACCATGAGGATGCACGCATCCGTCTTTCCCACCAGTGTTTACCTGGAAGAACACACTGTACTAATACAACTGTATTGTTTCATTTCTTCCTTGTTTTCTCAGCAAAGGTTGGACTTCATGTTGTTTCTTTCACTGGCAAATCAAATGTCTCTTTGAGTTTCGAACAAACTGTGATGGGATCTGATGTCTAATAGAAAATGAGCAATAAAGGGGAAAGATGTTAACTAAAAACAATGATGAACTCCATGTGCAGTCACTGTTTACTCAATCCTGTGTTTTTTTTTTTTTTAATAACCATATAAACAGTTTCTTGGTTCTATTTTCGTCTCTTTATTAGGGGGATGCTTCTGGCTTTTCCCACATCACGGTGTATTCACTGGTGTACTTACAGCAATAGGTTTTTTTTATTAACTACCACATTGTGCAGACTATGACTATGACAAAAAAAAAGATAAATATATTCAGAACAAGATACTCTGGAGGGCATTTGTATGTGCTTCAGTTCTCTGGTGTGTGAAACGTTCATGTACAGGGAGGAAAACTAATCAACAGATTCACTGGGCGGCCTCGGGACTCGCAACCTCACCTTCTGTTATTTTGCGACGGCACTGAGGCCATGTGACGGCTGAGGAGAGACGGGCTGGCCACTGAACACACTCAAAATAACCAAAGCCAGGATTCTGGAGATCTTCTTACATCTAATTTATAACGCAGCTGCTGCCTCCTGAAATGTGGTGTAGTGCTAACAAATGTTAATACGCTAAAAGACGGCGTTAGAATTTAGTTACACATCACAGATAATCCCGTGTTGTAGTCTGACGCTTTGTTAGTAATGCTCATAAATTTAACAGTCGAAATGAAACAGAAAATCCTGCGTTACTCCCGATCTCCAAACAGACGTACCACTATGATATTGAGCAAAAACGTGATTGTTTTACATCATAAGCATAAACTTTAAAACAATAATAAAAAAAACTTTACAGTAATTATACATGTTGCTTTGATAAGGATTATAATTGCAGCTGTTTAAATTTCTGTTCATTTAATTATGATGAACAGAGATATCCTTTATTACCAAAAGTATTCACTCATCTGTCCAAATAACTGTATCCAGGTTTTCTGACCCCTTTCATGGCCACATGGAAGTTTGTATAGAATAAACCCCTTAGGCATCCTGACTGCTTCTACAAACAATGTGTGTAATTGCTCCAATCATGAAATCTCCTCACTACTAAATATTGGACAGTTAAGTGTTAGTAGTATTATAACAAAGTTGAAGTGATTGTGAACAACAGCAACCCAGCCATGAAGTGGCAGGCCATGCAAAATTGTAGAGCAAAGAACAGTCAACCTTCTGCAGAGTCAAGAGCTACAGGAATCCAAATTTAACCTGGTCTTCAGATTATCTCAAGACGGGTGCATAAACTCATTAACTGAAACTTCAGTTAATGAGTTTCCATCACTGAGCAGCTGCATCCAAGCCACAGGATGCAGTAGTGAAAAGCCCATCGCCTCTGGCATCAACAGCAGTGGAGGTGTTTTCTCTGGATCGACAACTCACTAACTGCACAGAGATCTGACCAAAAATCTGATGAATTAGAGCAGAGGCTGTGAGAAAGGCCTCCTCATTCAACAATAGTGACAGACCTCAAACAATTGACCTCTGGAAGAATGGTGAAGATGTTGTGTAAAATACATTCCCACGCCTTGTGGAAAGCCTCCGATGATGTCTGAAGTGCAAATGATGGGCTAAGGTTGTATTAAAGCCTTTTTATTGAAGCTCATGTGTGTGACCAGCCACCTTTGGCAAGACAATGTATACACATGAGGAGTGAAAAAAGGCAAATGAGTCATGCTATTTAAAATCTTAGATTTCAAACTTTTGAATCTCATGTTCTCGAGAGACTGATTTTAAATGAACACATAGCTTTATGTTGAAGAGCAGAACTGACATTCTGCTTTAACTAAGTTTTTAAATCACAAGTCTGGATAGTGGTGGGGTAACCGCTGAGCTCAGTGAGGGCTACATGCAAGAAGGCTTTTGGTTTGAGTCTCTGCCATGGCCTTTCTGCTTGGGGTTTGCCTGTTCTCCCTACGCATGGAAGGAACTTTGGCTTCCTCTAATGGAGTTACCTTAGGTACACGAATGGTTAGTTATTTGTGTCTGTGTCAATCTGTGATAGACCGGTGATCTGTCCAGGGTGTGCCCAGCCTTTTCACCCTGCTAGAGACTGCTAGAGATAGAATAATCACAGATTAGATGGGTACAGAAAATGGATACCAAGCATGCTAATTGGTAAAGAATTTCTCAATGCTTTCTATGCACTCAAATTGTCTAGAAACACATTTACGACCAGGGGTTTTACAATACTGTCTTCAGTTTTACAATAACTGACTTCAACAGACCTGGACTGTCGAAAGTTGAAAAAAAGAGTTTTACAACAAATATCTGTATGTGTTAGATGGCAGCCATATTAGATTTTGGGGACATTGTTGGTGAGGAACGTCTGACTTTCCAAGGGGGGAATTCTAACGTTACAGCAAATTTTTCAGACATAAAAAGTCAAAGGACAAATGGATTGATTTATTTTAAAGGCGAAAACAAGGGGCCTCCCTTACTAAATGTGTAATTTGATCCTGATTCTCTTTTAAACCCGGAAACATGTTTCCACATGATACTTTCAGCTAGATCTTCTCAAAACTAGGAGCAGACGGCTTGGAAGATCACCACGCAAATATTACTCACGGCCAGATACATACAAAATCCTGGCTGTGTCTGTGTGTGGGAGCCACTGAATTAGAGTTTAGTTGAGCAATTACAGCTCATGTGAGCAGCTCCACCCCTATCCTCATATGACACATGAATTAGATTCTTGACATCTCCATCAATTTCTATTACCAGAGTGGCTCCATGAGAGTGGGATGAGAGTGGGAAGGAAATGAGGGATTGGGGCGTGGATGGAGTAGTTGCTTGTCTGCAGGGCTGAAGAGTCACAATTAGGTTCTAAGTGACCTATGTAAAAAAACATTGTTTTAATCTGTATTATAACCATTTATTTCATGGTCACTTTGTTTCCTTTGCTTCTCCTTGTGTCTTGTCTCATCAGAGGCTGACTGTTAAAAGCTCAATTGCAACTGGATAACAAAAATAAGAAAAAATTAATAACAAGTTCCATCTAATCAATGTCCAGCTCAGAGATTTCATTCTGATTTTATTAAATGATTTTTCTGATTTTATTAAATGATTTTGAGGGTTTTTTTTGTCTTCCGACCTCTGTGTGTTTTGCCAAAGTACTAAACTCTGTTTCTGCCCAGATCAGTTTTATGTGACTGACATCAACACTTTAACCGTTGACACATTTTTATTTTGTGCCTTTTCTTCTCTTTATTTCTCCTTGTCAGACTGAAAATGTGTTTTCCTTTGCATTACTCTGCATGTGTTATAATATTGCAGTTATTCTATTTAAAAAACTGACAGATTTTTCAATGTTGGACAGATTTTTGCTTTTTTTTTGGAAGTGATCATCCTTATTTGTTGCTTGTTTTCAATCATACAGGGCAGAACAAGATTTTATATCCACTCTTAATACTACTGAATCCCTTTTTTCTCTCTGGAAGCCAAAATTATGTACTTATGATTTCTTGAAGTGACATTCCTCCAGGCTTTCCAAAGTTCCTTTAAAGTTTTTTTTTTTAGTTTTTTTATTTTAGGTACTTTTTTTTTGTATATTTTATGTTCAGTTTAAAAAGGTGACAACAAACTATATTGTGCAATGCATTTTAAAATAAATTGGGAAATCAAGGAGGAGGACAAAAGAAGTGTCAATGGATTGGTACCTAAATGTGATTTATTTTAATAATTTTAATAAGTCCAGCAAATACCTTTAGACAGGGCCTGAGAAAGTGTCCTCCCATCGTTAATGACTCACTGTGTCCTGAGCCTTTGGCGAATAGCTTGTTGAAACTAAAATACATTTTTTTTGTCTGTTAAACTGTATTATCTTTGGGAATTATAGATTTGACTAAAGACATTAGAACATAGTGCATAGTAGATGCCTGAAGATCCTATTTAAAATTGGTTCATTTGTGAAGTTTGACTGGAAAATTTGAAAAAACCTTGATGTTAGGAGTCCTTTTATTACTGAAGTTAACAGACAACAACACATTCCTCTGAATGTGCTAAGGAACTGAACAAAAAAGTGAAAAAGAGACTGATTTTCAAGAAAATTTGAGGTATCCATACAAAGCGTTTAAGATTCTGATCCAGACAACCTTTAAAGATGACTGTAAAGTTCAATCAATGAGGGCTGACTCGGTCTTTTTTTTACATATGAACTCAAGCCTATTGTTTTCAGCCACTTTGTATCAAGTGCTCCAGCATTTTTCTTGATTGTTGTTTATTTGCTTTATCTGTCAATTGTAAAGCTGTCTTATTGCCTATTTTTGTTTCAATTTGGTGCTTTTTGTTGTTTTTGGATTTCAGGAAAATTTGTGCAGGTGTTCTTGTAAATTATGAGTTTTTTGACTGCAAACTTTTTCTTTGTTAGTCAAGGAAAGAATCCGCCGGATCGACAAACTGGAGAGACAATATTTCCACTCGTCTAAATGTCAAATCAACGAGGCTATCTGAGATTAACCTGACCCAGTGAGCCACTTTAAAACGTGGATATTTCAAAGCTCTTAAGTCTTGATGTGTGTATGCTGGTAATGACCCGCTTAAAGGAGCATCTTGTGCTGCATGGAGGTCCACCATTCAGAGGCCAAAGTCAGACACTGAACAAGAGAGGAGCAAAGATAGCTGTTGATACTGTTCCTTCATAAAATGTGACAGAAGAGATGAAACCAGATACGTGGAGAAAAGAAGACAAGAGGGGGGATGAGATGTGGGATCGATGATGACAGCAATGATAAAGGTCAGTCATAAACAAGAGACTCAGGGACTTTTGCTGCCTGGGAGATCGACTGAGGAGCCAACATTAAAGACCATTTCAGAGTCCAGTGAGAGATCAATAAGCATTTCATTTTCTCTGAAAGACAAACCCACATAAATGTATAATATGTGAGCATTCATAGTGTGGGAACATACTGTAAGCCCTGAAGACATTGGAAATATTTTCACCTGTACGTATTATGCTAAAAACTAAAATAATTTACAGACATTTTGATTTATTTTTGTCTCAACCAAGAGAGAAATCTGTTTGTTCATTTTTTTTGATCATCTCAACTACAAATAGATATAGAAAAAAACATTAATATGCATACAAATGTGTGTGGTACAAAGCTTATTTATAGCCTGTGAATAAGAAAAGCAAAAGTATGATGCCAGTGTGGGGAAGTCAGGTTTAAGGTCAGTGGTAGCTGTCCCCCATAAATGCCAGATTAGTGGATTGCATAACCAAGTTATCACAGACCTCTTGGTTGCTTCCCTGATTAATGCTCTCGTTGTCCAGTCATTGACTTTAGGATGACAGCCATGTTTTTAAAGGTTTGCAGTTTTCCATATTCATTTCTGATTGAACAGTGCTATATGAGACATTCGGAGCTTGGCAGATTAATTTATAACAAGCCCCTTCTTTAAACATCTCCAAAACTTTATCCCTGACCTGCCTGGACTGGTCTTTGGTCTTTGTGATGCTGCTTGTTCACTGTTGTATTCTGACAGAAGAAAAAAAAAACGCTCTTAGGCTTTCACAAAACCACTGGATTGGTACAGAGATCAGGGTGTACACAGGTTGACTTCTAAAGGCACTTAGATGCACATAATTAGGTGTCCTTTCTTCTAGTGTGACAGAGTAAAGAGGCTGGGTGGGTACATAGGCACACTTTACAAATTTTAACTATCTGCACTTCTATCTGCCAGGCTATCCCAGGGGTGTCCAGTTCCAGTCCTAAAGGACAGCTGTCCTGCAGGTTAGATGCGTCGCTGGTCCAACACAGAGGATTCAAAAGGCTTATTTAGTTCTTCAGTATGCAGCAGGAGCCTGTTTACGACCCATCCGTTTAAGCCAGTTGTGTTGAACCTGGTAAACATCTAACACATGCAGGACACGGGCCCACAACGACAAACTTTGGACACCAATGATCTATCATATAAAATTACAATATATTAAAATAAAGTGTGTACTTTTTACATGACAAAATACCAAAGGGTACATCAATATGTTTACATTATGCATAATAAACATCTATTTGGCCAAAAATAGGGTTGTGGATTAACTGAAAGGAACACATTGGCACCAGAATTTATTTAGGGGTATCAAATGAAAAGGGACGGATGCACACACACAGCAGGGATCAATTATTGTTTTCTCGAGAGCCATGTATACTTTTGTTTCTAATTCCCAATTCTGGACTACTTTGTGTAGCCTATAACAATAAATATTGCGACAAAATCCGAAAAAGATAAAAGGGTGGCTGTGAATATTTATCCAAGGCACTATGAGACTATAGTAGGTTTCCTGCATTTGTCTCCTGCTCTCATCCTTCCCATCATCCTCAGCAGGACATTTCCTCAGGATTTATACCTACCAGTTCAGCTCCTGGGTCGATATTTATGAACTACATTAGTGCATCACAGAATGCGTTGCTGCCACGCCGTTGAATCAGACTGCCATCAATCTTTCTCTCAGTGCAGGCAAGCCCCTCCTCATGCGTGGTCCAAACATTTTACAGGGATTTAAAGAGGCTTTCAGGCATCATTGTTACAGGGACAAATTTCCCCCCCGAGCCTGACACCTGCTCACAGATTAGAGAGCTGAACTCTGCCCTCTAGTGGCCAAACGAGATGTGACACAATGCTTTTACTTTCATCAGTATGATCAATATTCAACAGTTTGTTCCAAAAATGTCCCCTCAGACTTGATAAGAGAGACATTAACCAGAGAATGAGACTTGTAACTTGAAATTGTAGAAAGGCGTTTAGTAAAAATGTTTCCAACATACTTGAAACTGATTAAAACTGGCTTGCAGTGACATCATCTGTGATGACAAAGAAGTGATCTGTGGAGCTGATCCTTTTATAAAGATGAGTGGCTCTTCATGGACGTATTTGACCCCCCCCCTTCCCCAAGCCGTATGCATTAAACTGGAAATGAAAACAACAACACAGCTGGTCATTCAGAATAAGAAGAGAAGATACTCAAACAAGACTCATTTAAACAAAAAATATATGTACTCACTTAATGTAAAATATATTAAAATGCATGCACAATTATGCAGTGGAGGCTGTTCTTTTATGATTAATATGAGCAGACAGAAGCATGCGAGAGGGGGGGTTTAAGCGAAAAACTTGTCAGACAGAGACTTTAGTTTAATTAGCAGCAATACGTTTTAATCAGATAGGAGTGAAGGGATTTAATTAGCAGCCAATGGCTGAAAGTAGCAACAGCGTGACCGTGCAGGCTGCTCATAGTGGACACTGGGTGATGGGAAAGCAGGCAGGAAGCTCTGAGCCCTTTAATGGATCTGGAGCTAGAGAGAGAGAGGATGTAAGCAGGGAGGAGGATATGAGGGTGAGGAGAAATGTGTTGAAAGAATGCGGGGTTGAAGTGTGTAGCGTGACTGGTACGGTGGGACAAGCTGCAGGGCGAAAAGGGGATGCTGAAAGCTTTTTAAAAAGGGGTTATCGGACGGGCTGATGGTGGAGCGGCGGATTAGATAGAGCGTAAGAAAGAGGGGAATTATGGGAAGAAGGCTAAACATTTTTAGGTTAGGTTAAAGGAGAGGAAAAGAAAGTTCAAGTTATGTTTATATCAGATGACCCACTTTGTATGTATGAAATTTTACCCAGCGGATTTTGGTTAAAGGTTAACAATGGCCACATGTCTGGCTAGAGGCAAACGCCAACTGTACTGCACTTTACTGCAGTTTTGTACATAGTAAAGGGAAACAGTAGTTAATTATTTCATCAGTAAAGTTAGAGACGGGCTTGAGGAAATGTGCGAAGGAGCGGTAACAAAAGTCCTTCCTTGGAGCAGCTGTCAAACACAGTAAGCACCGCTCCCAGCAGTGACATTGTGGTGCAATAGCACAATGTCACCTCTATTCATGCGAAATGAACAGCCTTTGTGTAATAATCATATCCTCTTGAATATATCACCTGTTACTTATTGGTTGTAACTGGATAAAATCCCTTAGCTGCTATTACTGGTCAAGTGCCATCCAAGCATAAACTATTTTATATACTGCATGTGTGCATTTGAAATTTCAGAGCATTTGCTCTTCATATTGCACATTTGCATTTATTTCCTGTTGTGTTTGGCTGCCCCTTCTACTGCAGCAGCAATTAGACTAATATTGGAGTTTTCTATTCTGGTGGATTTTATTCTGTTCTGTGATGTGCAGAGTTCTGATGCTCTGTCTTGTTTACTGTTTTATTTCTTGACAGGACAAGGGTACATATGTCCTTGTAGGTATGACAGAAGTCCTAGAGAGCGTAGCTATCCTCAGCCTTTTCTTTTAGTTGTCTTTTTTGTATATAAAAATGGGGACAGTTTAGTAATCACTTGAGTTTCAAAAGTAAAAATCTGAGTGAAAAAGCCTTTTTAGTTGACAAATGCATCTCCGATTCTTTGGTTACACAACACTTTACTGGTAAAGACACATATTTCTGTTTTAGACCATATATGCAACTGAAATAACTCTTATTACGTGAGAGAAAGACTAAAAGCAACTGCAAAACCGATCACCTTTGCAGGCGTCAGGTCAGATAATCATACATTTGCAAGATCTCCTTTCCATCAAAAGGTTTCCATCCAATTAAGCTTCAGAATACATCCTCCTGAAAACCACCTGCTTAAACATTGACCATACAAGACCAAGGGATTTCAGGGTCACAAGTCAATAAAAGATAAAAGTAATGAGGGATGCCTTTTTGTCTTTTATACACCATTGCCATGGGAAATGTATTTTTATATATTTTTTAACATTACATGCATCACGTCAACATCAAAGTGCTATTCTTAGTGACTGGTGGAAACCAGGGAATGAGACACAAAACGCTTGTCAAAAATGAACAAACAGTAATACAACAAAGGTAAAATAAAAACTAAAATTTAGCTTCAATGATGGGGATTAAGCAACAAAAGTAGGTCAGGAGAAGAAAAAAGTGGACTTCTTTTCCAATCCTACTAATTTATACCAAGATTTAGAGGCTTTGTTGTGCTGAGTAAACCAGAGCTTCTCCTTCTCGTCTCCGGCTTTTTCCTTACATCATTTGAGCTTTTTAACTCTTGAGATGCAGTGCTCCCCAGTCCTTGCTAGTTGTCTCTTTGACTCTAATTTTCCTAATCACAGCCTCTATTCACCCCTCTTTACCTTACTTTTTTCATCTCTATTCTTTCAGGACCTCTCTAGGCACTTGTTGCTGTAATTGCAATTTTCCTTTTGAAATTCCTAAAAAAATTGTGACAACCAAACATTGTACATTTTATTGGGCTCTTATTGTATAAATAAAAGCAAGTCACTCAAATTTATTTTCAAACATTTCTTACTTTTAAATATGCATAGTTGTGGCTTTGTGTTGAGCCCCTCTGAACCACCTTTCAGGGCCGTTAAAGTAACACTAGTCTTTACCACTTTTACACATCTATCTATTTTAAGTCCTAACAGGATTTCCCAGTTGGAATTAAGTGGTTAAAGCTTTTCATTGTAGCTCTGACTGAATGTTCAGGTTGTTGTCCTGCTATAAGGCCCGTTCTCCAGTCTCTTGGAGCTCCTGTCCTGCACCTTCCTCGGTCTTTATGATGCTAAACATTCTCTAATGTTTTCTTTACTAATAAGGTGACTCCTAAAGCTTGAAGGTTGCCCTACATTTTATCTAGGAGTACAGGGGTAACAAGAAACAAACAAAACAAAAAAAAAAATGGAAAAGCATGCCACATTTTTAAGATTTTTATTTGCATCATTTTCCTTCCTGTATTTTTGTTGGGTCTGCCATATGATACATTAAAAAAAGCACTGCAGGCACTGTTAATGTAGGTTGAGAAGTTTGCGTAAAAGTTACTCTTGTTGTTTACTTCTGACTATAGCATTGTCAGCTAACTGCCTTCAAAGATGAGCCAGTATTCACTCTGCCTCAATATTTTCAGTGCTGTTATATGAGGTACATCAATAGCTCTCCATTATAGGAAATGGGCAGACTCTGCAGCGCTGTAAGATTCTGTTATGGAGAGCTAATGTATTATGCCTCCTCAGCATTGTTATGCCTGCAAAATCAATTATGTGACTAAATGGGCCAAACCCAGCTCAGTTGTGAAAATATGGGATCCCATTGGTGGGCAGGTGAGCAGTTATTGGGATGGCTCCTACAGTTAGTTTTGATTTTTTTCTTTTGCTTTCAGAAATGCAAACGTAAACAAGCACGTCTTTTGGAGAGTGTTAAACAGACAAATGCAATATAATCTGTGCTTCAGCAGTAGGACATCCCCCCCCCCCCCCAAAGACCCTGAAGCTACATCAGAAAATAATTTCATTATTTCATTTTCATCCAGACTGACTCACAGTGAGTCAGGTCGCTAAGTTTTCCCACAGAGTGGGAGGGAGGGTGTGAGCCGTAAGCGGCAGCTGGGGATGGTGGAGGGGAGGGGGAAGAGAAGTTGTCCATGTCGGCAGAGCGCACCAGCCTCTCCACGCAGAGCAACGCAAAGGGGAATCTTCCGGTTTTGCAGACGTCTGCAGTTAAACGGAGACAGGAGCCAGCTGTCCTAGATCACATTTTATCCAATAAAGGCATCGCCAGGCCCGGATGTGTCGATGAATTTCTTCGGGAAACTACAAACCTTCCTGCTGCTGGTGCTCCTCGCAGCGCAAGGTAGGGGACCGCGCTACTTATGTCTGATCGAGACGCAAAAACAAGAACCTCCATTTATCCTGCTGTTGGTACATCTGACTTTTTCCATCTGGCTTAAAACAAACACTGTTAGACTTTACATTAAGTTAACTTTTCTCTTTTTCGTCGCTCCGTGGCAAAAGTAAAGGAGTTTTACGCAAAATGCCAAAGCAGGCGCAACGAAATAAGTTGAAATATTTTATTTTTTTGAAAGCACTAAAAAAGGTCAACTTCGGTGCATCAGCCAAGTTGTTCTATATTTCTGCAAGCAGGCATTTTGATGATGATAAATAGCTCCAATGCCAGTTAGCACACCCTGAAACTCCTCTGGGAGTTCAGGAGCGCACAAAAGCAACACAATGGGGACAGGTTCTTACGTTTTAATACTGGGTCAGCTTTTCATTACAGACTTTTTTTCTACTGAATAAAAATAATTAATCCTTTCTTTTAAATTCTATGCTTGTATGTCTACGTGCACATGGACATTCAGCTGACGAGTCCAACACTAACAGCAATTATAGCTTAGGTAGATCAACCATCCATGCAGAACGTGAGCTAATACATGGGTGTTTTGCATCATTATAATAATTAAATAATCTTTTTTTTTTTTTTGCGATTATCTTCAAGGCTCCAGAGTAGCTGTTTATACCAATCTTACCAAAGTATTCCTGTCCCATGAATTTGTTGTCTAATTTTGTCATACTATATAACCTTAAACCTAACTGTGCTTTTTTGAGTGTGTATTTGGCATTTACACTCAGCTACTCCATCCAGTAAATACTTTTTAGAAACAACTTGTGCTGTAGTTACAGCTGCAAGTCTAGCTAATTATTCACAGACTCTACATTTTGCACATCCTCCTTTTGTAAAACAGATCATGCTTAATCTATTAATGCTTAATAGATTGTAGGAAAAAAATTTTTTTAACATATTTTTTGTCAAGTCTTACCAGGTCTGAACTTAAAGCAGGCCATTCTGACAAATATTTATGATGCAATCTAAGCTATTGTAGCTCAGGATGTATGTCTTTGATCTTTGTTCTGCTGGAAGGTAAACCTGTGCTTGAGTCTCAGGTGTTATTGAGCCTCGGACAGGTTTTATACGAAACACTGTAGTGTATAAAACAACATCCCCACAGCATCATGCTCCTCCCACTGTGTTTTACCATAGGAATATTGTATTCAGGTGATGTCCAGTCTTAATTTCCTGCAACATGTAGCATTTTCTGTGTTCACTATGAAGTTCAGTTCAGTTCAGTATCATTTCATCAGAGCCTCTTCTGTTTTGTTGTGTCCTCTTCATGATCTTTAAAATGGTGTACTCAGTTTTAAATAAATGTGCAACTGTGTAGGATGATAAAAAAATTACAACATGTACTTATATATTTCTGCATGAAAACCACAGACTGTTTACAAGCACTTTAAAAAGTGTGCAAATAACAGCAGGGATGCAAACACTTCATGAGCTTGTTGTGAGCAGTATTGGTTATAAAGACTAACTTTCATAACTTCTTTTAATAGGCTGAATGGGACAGCAAACATTGAGGCAGAGAGTTGTTTTCAGGGGTTTATCTGTAATGACCAGAAACGGGGGACCCAGAATTCAATCAGACAAGAACAGATAGCGTTTAAAGACAGTTTGTTTAGGAGTAAACTGCTGTAGATTACGGGTAAATCACCAGCGTCAGGCACAGGAACCACTGGAAGCGGAGACAACAGGTTAGTGACCAGAGAGAGACTTTGCGAGGTGAAACAGTCACTGAATCTATGGTCACTAACCTTCTCACAATCCGGGAGTGGGCTGGGAAGATGAGTGCAGGTTCCAGTTGGTGGGGTATGTTGCTGGTGATGCCCTAATGCAATCTGGACTCCGGTCAGGGAAGTTCTCAGGGTTTTTCTCCTGGGAGTGGCAGGAGCTCGGTGGTCAAAAGGCAGGCACAGGGTCAGAACCTTGATGGCAGAGTCAGGCAGGATGATCAAGGGGAATAACCAGAGTCCGAAGTCCAAGAGCAGGTTCCGGGTCTCTGATTAGACTCACTTTAATAATCTGGCACTAGTGACTGGTCTGAGAGCTGGTTTTATAGTCAGTGTTGCAGGTGATTCTGGTGAAGACTAATGAGAATGGGACGGAACTGCACATGTATGTCAGATGGGGAATCAGATCAGCACTAGTGCTGAGATCATGAAATTATCGAAATAAGTGGGGGATAACTGGGAGGGGTCTGGTCACAGACTACAAACAGAAAGGAATTAACCACCGGCAGCTAATGGGAAATAGTTTGTCTGTGTCGTAGCAGGGTTACTGTGAGTGTTTGCTGCTGTATCCTAGAAGGGGTTGAGAAGGAACACAGAGAGCAGAGTTTGACCATCTGTATGGTTACCGGTGTGGAGTTCTGGGAAACGTTTATGTCAGTGTGGAGACGCCACAGGGGGGACAGGCAGACAGAGGTTGGGATGGATTCGTACCTGGGCAGAAGTGCTGGGTTTCTTGGAAGACTTCAACACAGCTGGCTTCGGAGAACTCTTCCTGGAGCTTGTAGGGAAACATGAGCTAGACAACTTGCTTGGGTCTTCCAGCAGACACCGAACCGGGGCTGAAGACAGCTGAGGAACTGCTGACTGACAAGGGCATGATTCTTTCATCATGAGTGTGGTCTCTCTCAGAGACCACACTCATGATGACGCCTTCCCTCCTTTTTCTGCTCCTACCAATCAGAGTAGACGATGAGCACCTGTGCTGCAATCTGCCAGTCGCACCCTTCAGGGAGAGAGAGAAGAAAAACACCGGCATAACCACATAGATCTGCTCACAGATTTGTAAACCTGACACCAGCAGATGTTTGCAGGAAGGATCTGTGATCACCCTCCTTTGTGCATCTAGGATGCAGCAGTCTGTCACTGAAGGAGCTCCCCAGTCTTGCTGGAGAGAGTGAAGTTATTTTCACCAGAGTTCTTCTGTCTCCCGCTACCTGCACTGGGCCGGGAGGGCATCTTGGTACAGCCTTCCTGATGCTTAGCTTATCTAACCGTTTCCTCCCATTGGTAGATAAACTGCTGCTCCAACAAACTACACCATAGAAGATGCAACCACAGAGTCCAAACAGGTCTTCAGGAGTGCCCCCAGCAATCAAAAGGATCTTAACCTCCTTAGTGGGTCTGCTCTTATCCTTTTTGTAAAGAGGAGCAGTGTTGTCATTCCAGTCCAGTTTATTGTTCAGCTGAACACCCAGGTACATAAGGTGGATATTCACTGGTGTCAGTGTCATGGCTATGCACCTGCAGAAATCCACCAGCCTCCTTGGTTTTTCCTGTGTTGATAACAAAGTCATGTGTCCACTGTCTGTACTCTAAATGCTGGTTCATGCTTGACACACATAAGTTCCGTGCGGAAATGAGACGCGCCGACAAAACGTATACAGCATTTATGCTCTGTGCGGCTTTTCCTCTGAAGTAGCACTATTCTCCTAGTCTCTAGAGGGCAACATTGCGCTCCTACACCAAGTGTACGACACAACTATGTAGTACGTACAAAACAACTGGATTCTTTACAGAAGTAGAATAGCCAGTTGTTTCCAACATATTAAAGCCTCTTACTTTCCTTCAAGAGTGACGGCAATTGCTGTGCAGAAAATTTGTTGATCACGGTGATCTTTATTGGCTGAATCATAAAGATGCCTATATTTACAAACCTCCGCCAGAAGGAGCTCTCGCTTGTACACCGTGTTTTACTGCACAGGACTGTCCGCATAGTTAGGAATGTTCCTAGGTGTGTGGAGTGGAAAGGTTTGGCTAATTGGAGGGGCATGGTAGCCAAAACGGTGCAATATGGCTTGACGCATCCGGACATTGCAGATGCGTCAAGCATAAACAAGCCTGTAGTCCTCTTTTACTGTGATTATGCCAACTATGGCAGAAGTCTACTTGTACATCAAACTTTTCAGATTTGATTGAAACCATTTATAATTTTCTCTCCATTTCACAAAACCTAGACTTTGAGTTGGTCTATTAAATATAATCCCAGTGAAACATATTGAAGTTTAAAGGGACCATGACAACAAATTACATTTTTCTGTGTTTTTGGAGTTATCATATGATCTGTTGTGAACTGATGAGGCCGTGTGAATGTCAAGAGTGGCTACCAAAGGACCGGCTCATGGGCGGTCTGCTTTGTGTCTTTGCTCGAAAACAGTCAGATCAGAAAACAGTTTATCTTTCTACGTAATTCATTTTCTCTAATCAGAGCACACCATCAAGCAAACAGCCTCAGCTCGCGCTCCGTGGCTTCAGCGGTGTCTGCTTCCTGTTCGAGCCAATACAGAGAGGCGGATCTGGGGCTGCCGCTCTCTGTCTGCTTGTATATCCAATATCCAACCCAAAACCAATACGAAACTGTATTATGTTCATATGTTCAGCACACTTTACTGAAGCTGTTTCCTGAACAGACAAACTGATTTTGAAAAAAACAAAACTGCTGTACCAACACTGAGGGTGGTGACTGCATTACGACTGTCATTACCTGTAAGTTTATTTAATTTCTATATACTGTCTTGACTGATAAACAAATGAGCACTGTCTGAAGCAGCAGGGCAGCAAGCTCTCCACCACAAACGCAGTGGAGACTTCAGTCCCGCTGTGTGGATGATGAGTTGCGCTGGCAGGTAAAAACATTTTGTCAGCTTAGCCTTGCCTGACATCATGCAGCACAAATGCTTCCACTAGCAATAATACCATAATAATGGATTTGTGACGGAGGTGTGGATGGAGAGGGGGGCGGGTTTACCCAGTTTCCCAAACATGGTTGTAGCCAATCAGAGTGAAGTCAACTAGGGAGAGCCACATATTGTTAAGGTACCCAACTTTTTTACTTAGGAGGGAAATCTAGCGTGCCAAAACAACCACCTACAAAAAGATGACATTATTTTTTTTAAACTAAATTCTTTGGAGAATTTACATATGCAGCAATGTCAACTACGTGAAATAATTTATACAGTGATGTCATGGCCCCTTTAAGGTGACAAACTGAAGGGATTCAGTGGATATGAATACTGCTGGTGGCCATTCAGGATTCTACATAGACAAAGCAGGTTAAATCAGTTAGATTTTATTTATATAGCACCAATTCACAGCACGTCATCTTAAGGCACTTTACAAAGTCAAATTCAATCAAATCACACAGTTAGAATCCAGTTCATGCCTACTATTTACAAACAGTTAATTCTATATGATAGATAAGGCAATATAGTTAACATTCCAGCCTAGTTAAACTGCCAGGACTGCTTGTTTCATAGGATTTTGCTTTCTTTTGCATATAAATCCTCTCCATGACAACTTTTACTCTTTTCTTAGGTCTTTGTTAATATAATGCTTCTTTGCTCTTTTGTGAAACTGAATAGCAAACTTTAAAGCACGCTTTTATTTAGCCCTGATTGGAATCAGTTTAAAGAAAGGGTTAATTAATCTAACATTTCAAAAACTTTTTCAGTGAAGAAGGATATTAATAGATTAGCTTGTCATGTTGCATGCCATTATATTGGACTGTTTTAAAGTTGTCATTGAATGTTTTGAGCCATGTTGTTTCATGCTATGTATATTGACAAGATAAACTTAATTAATCAGTCAGTGTAAAAACCTAAAATGACACTTGACACAGTTAAAATACATTTGAATGACATCCAAAACTGTGCCGAAAGTGCTGTGCTATTTAAACATGCATTACCCACCTAAGTTGTTATTTAGGTCCTTAATATTGTCACGTTGACTTCCACAGAGGAGCAATTTATTTAAGGGCAGCTCTAGCGATTTTCACTGAAGGAAAGATAAATTTGTGTGTTTAGAAACACAATTCACGTAGCAATATTAATTTCAAACTAAAAGATGTTTCTATTTCATTTTATTGCAGGCTCTAGTGCTATTTTTGTGTGTCTACAGTAGTGTCTTCTGTGACTTTGGGGATTAAAACTAGACATTTCTAAGGCTTTGGGATGCCCAGAAACCACAGTGAGAGTCAATATCTACAGAAAACATAGAACTGTGGGAATATTTCTCAAAAGTGGCAAGTTTTGGATTAAATTTGAGTTACATACTGTGGTATTACCTTAACCAGCCACTTCATGCTCAAAATCCTCCAGTGTGGCTGAATTAAAACAATTTTGCAAGTAACAGTGAGCCAAGATCCTCTACTGAGATATAAAAGGCTCATCCACAGATTTGGGAAATACTTCATGTCAGCTGTTACCTCCAAGGGTGGCATGGCCAGAGTTACGAGGGAAATTAGTTGGTTACATTGGACCAGGTTGTTTTTTAAAGATTTGAATGTGTGCTGTTTTGTTTCTGATTGAAATTTGTTTGATCTGAAATATTGAAGTATGACTTACACAGGCAGTTCTTAATATTATTGGCATCAAGAAAACAGTTTCTTACCTATACTTGATCATATCTACAAACTGAAGAATAACAAAAATGTTGAGAACAACTGGAACTGCTACAAACAAGGCTCGACAAGTTTATCCTACTGCCACACACAGTGAGTAGGACAGTAAGGGAAATACCTGAACCTGACCTGAACTACAGCAACACAGATTAGAAATAATAATAATAATAATAATAATAATAATAATAATAATAATAATAATAATAATAATAATAATAATAATAATAAATCCTGTTGGGTTTTTCTTTAACTGGAACTGTGGGTTTTAGTGAAACACAACAACGATTGACCTTTTTGAGAACAAGTGTACTGTACCTTGTGGCTTGTGCATGAAACTGTAGAAAAGCACCAGATGGCTACTGTTAAATTATGGCAGCGCATATGTAATGACCTGGTTCTGTTTGTCTTCCATGGGCCATAGAGACCTTCTCATAGTGCAGGGCTTCATGAACTGTTTAAAACACCTGGAGAAAGAAACAGCAATTTAGTGGGTTTAGGCAGAAAACTGAAAAGGATTACTTGATGAACTCCTTGATGCTCTTATAATTTTGAAAAAAAAGTAAATAAGAATAAAAGTCTCTACCTCAAGTGCAGGAGTTTAAGTGTCCTAGTGTCTTGCTCAGGAGTGATGGTAGGATGGAACGGAAGACGGACAGACGAATTAGGGCTGCATCTGCAATAATGTGGGCGCTGCCTGTTGTGGTGGAGAAAAGAGCTGAGCCAAAAAGCAAAGCTCTCCATTTAACGATCCGTCTACACGATTTGACCCACATCTATAGTCATGAGGTATGGATCTTGACCGAAGGAACAAGATCTGGGATACAAGTGGCTGAAATGAGTCAGTTGAGGTGGTTTGGACATCTGATCAGGATGTCTCCCTTTGGAAGCTTTCCAGTCATGTCCTGCTGGAAGGAGACTTCAGGGCAGACCCTGAACTCGCTGGAGGGACTACATATCCCGTCTGGCCTGGGAACACTTTGGGCTCCCCCAGGAGGAGCTGGAGGTGGTGGCTAGGGAGAGGGATGTATTGGTTTCCCTGGATGACCAGTTACTCAGGTGATCCGATCTCAGATAAACGGAAGGCAGCGGATGGATGGAAATTGGATTTTTTTTGTTATTAATTTTTATTTTATTTTTATTTTTTTTTACACTTGGTGTCAATAAATGTGGAGGTTGCTGTAAATATGGACCTTTATTTTAAAAAAATAAATGAAAGGCCTTACATAAGTGTTAAGAGTGAACATATGTAAGTGTTGAGAATAAAACATCAATAAATTAGCTGCTGATTGCCAAAGAATAATTTCCTAACGCTTCTTTGATAAACAAATTAGGCGAGAGTTAAAAACAATGCTGGAGGCAGAATTCTTACTTTGTACATGTGTATGTTGTCTTTATAAAATAAATCGACAGATCATATAGATTATTTTAGGATTTTCAGAATGTCAAAGATGATTTATTTTGTCAGCTTCATGACCATCATTGCCAAACCTTATCTACTGAGGTTAGCCCCTGCATTGTCATTGAGATTTCTTTTGTTTGCTTAAAAACCCTGCATGCAGCTGTAGTTCTGTTCCAGATGTGGGTTCTTCTCATCTCCCATTGGGAGCAGCATTAAGTGCTTTTATGTCATCCTGCCATGTTGGCGGTGTGAAAGCCAGTGTCTTCTCACATCCTGTAACCTGACACAGAGTTATAGCTGAGGGGAGGATTGCTTTCCTCCGTAGAATATACGGGATGAACGCTCTCGATTCCCCCTTTTGTACCCTTCTGTGCCTTTCTCGTTGGCATTAGAGATTTACTGCAGCTTTGCCCTTGAACTCAGAGAATCTGAGAAGAAAGCAGTGCCTTGAAAGCATGACAGTGTCAGTGCTCTCGCAGGAGAACAGATATTCCTCAGCTGACATTAAATGCATTCCCTTCCTATTAGATAGAAAAATAAAACAAAGATTAGTGTATTTTCCTTTCTCTATTCCTTGTGTATTGTGTTCTCCTTTATTCGTCAATGTCTTGGTGACTGGGATAGCTTTTGTGTCATTTTCAGCAGGGACCGTACATGCAGATGAGTTCCTTAAAAAAAAAAATACACTGACACACATATACACATTCATTCCCAGTGGGGATCTGCTTAGTGGGCTTCAAAAGGTATTGTCTCGTTCCATCCAGGATCTGGTGATTTGTCCCCAGAACAGAGGAGATGCTGATCCTGCGGTCCATGGGATTGGGGTATTTTATTTAAAAATAGAATCTGACTGAAGTAGCTCAGAGGTAAGGACGAAGAGCGCTGTTAAACGTGGAGCTGTTTGTTAGAAGTATGACATTCAAAATAAAGTTGCAGCCCGCGGGATGGATTGGCAGCGTGCATCAGCCTATTCTAGGACAGGATGGTTTCCTTCAGGTCTGAAAGAAAGTGATTAGAGATAGACTGCAGATCCCCGCAGCTCCTTGCCTGCATCATCTCCAGCACAAAATAGCTGAGGGAGATGTTCAGCCACGCCTGCATTTCCCCACCATCTAATCCGCATTGTAGTTCATGCTTGACCCCTTATCTAACTTTACTGTGCATTTTAATAGGCTGCGGCTGCATGTTAACAGTGTAAAGAGGATCTGCCTCCAAACTGGCTTGGCCCAAGAGAGCAGGAGCTGCAGGTTGCTGATAATTAAAAAATAGCACAACCCTGAAGAAGCTGATGCTTTAAATCTGCTGAATTAGTTGCAATATAACAATCAAATATTTTAATATTTTGCTTTCAGCAAGGTAGAAAGGGGTTTGAGCGAGTCTCTGTAGCCCTTGTTTAAACATGCTTGTATAGGGATGTCTGCTAACTATTGTCAACTATTTTGGCTCCAAAGACTAAAATGCTCATCTGAGCTTTCCTGTGCAATACAGAAATGCTCTCTGGTTTCACTCCCAGAAGCAATATAGTTGCATTTAAGCTTGACAGGCTACCAGTGTGCATGTGTGTGTGTCTGCTGCTGTGTGGCTTTAGAACTGTGAGGCAGCTTGAGGATCCTCTTAACGCGATTGTCATGTGATTATTGCAACCAAACGCCGGTGCACACATGCTGTGTAGCAACCACAGGCAAAGTATTTTTTTTCCACCCTCCTAAGGACGGGCTTAAAGCATCAACTCTTCCTTCAAACTTAAAGACCCAAACTCACATCTTCTTCAAGGCGATCCTACTGCAGAAATCCTCTGGGACACCCCGGTCTTCTGTGCAGGGAATGACATGGGATTCATTCATAGTTTGAGGGGAAAGAAAGTGAATAGAAAGAGATTAGGCTGAATGAGGGGCCTTAGATGCTGAAGAGGCCATTTTGTCCCCAAACCTTTTGGCTTCTGTTCCTGAAAAACCCTTTTAAAACCGTTGCTTTCTTTGCATATCAAGCCAGATGTCAGTAAATTTGTTCTTGCGTAAAAATATTGTTTAAATCTTAGCCCATGTTTGAAAAAGGGGAAAATGTCATCCTCTTGGATCCCTATTCTCCTTCTGACTTGACTAACCTGGCAAAATGTATGTACTCTTTAATTTTAAAAGATGTAGATTTAAAAGCTATTTATTCTGGACTGCTTTCCCTTGTCTCTGTATTCATAAAAAAAGTTTTGGTTGCCACTGATTTATATGAAGTTTCATCTGTTACATGGAGGCAAGGCAGATTCTTTAATGACCACTACTGGGCTTCAGGCTGGATTTGTGTGATTTATTGGAAATATGGTGGGATTGAATTTTGTATTTGTAGCTTGGATTTACAGAGACTCTTCAATTTGTTATACACTTAATGACTGAGTCAAAATGAAACTCTTAGTTTAGCCATTAGAGCATTTATCACAAAATATATATGTTTCAAAATAATGGCTCAGTTTGTGACCTTCTGGGCTTTGGCTGTCTCATTCTGTTTGAATACAACCCATCTGCTGCATTTGACTTTACTGTATGAGACAGAATTTGCCCCAGTTAAAGTGGGACACCAGGACAGGAGTCCCGCACAAATTGGGACATCTGGTCACTCTACCAGACTCGTGCGTCTGAAGAAACCAACCAGAAACCAGGCGCTCTCTTCACCTCTGAGTCATCACTTTCTTGAAAGCTTTTATGGATTTAATCAGATCTAGTTTTCATCGAAAGGAGTCCTCATCTTTGGGTTAACTTGTCTTAAATATATACTCTGTCCTTAGAAGTTAAATTGTTTGTGTCATAGATTAATAGGTTGTTTAGCTTTGTTGTCGCCAGTAGAATAGTCTCTATCTTCCCTCTAAAATATCTAATAAACTGTTGTTTTGTATGTTTATTCTCTCTCTAAATAATAATCCTAAAGATCTATGAGGTATCTCTTCTTCTTTATCTATACAGCCATTAAGAAACTGATGTCCTCTACATAAGCCTTTGAATGTTAAAGTAAAAGGACTCTTTCCTTAAAACTGTTTTGTAAATGTCATTCATTTCCACAGCTTGGTCATAAAGACAAATAAAACCCCAAGGACGAGGAGTGAAAAATAGCACGATAAAACTTTTCTTCCTTTCACAGGGCTATTCCACTATGAGGAGTTTTTTTAACTCAAAGGAAATTGCCCATCAACAAGAGCCCTGTAAACATCAAACACCGATCAGTATCTTATAGCCAAAAACAGCAGGAAAAGACATCTCTTCTGGTCTACCAAGGTCAACACAAGAGTGATATAAAAACCAACCACATCTACAGAAGCAAGACCCTTTAATAAAACAAAGTTGAAAAAAAAGATAGCATCCTTGGACATATTGAGGCCAGTAAAGTTTTTATCTTATAATTAATACATTAAAAGAAACATATGAATAATTTGGCTCAAGGTCAATACATCTGTCTTGGAGTTAGGATTCTAAACATGGATAAGAACGTGGATAAAAGAAACTAAAAGTCAGATTTCATGGTTGCATTAGCACAAGACCTAATATTACATAAACAGTAGCGTTAATATCTGTGTTTGTACAAAATGCTTAGTGTAACTCCTAAAGTAAGAGCAGGCCAATGAAGGTGCCATACGATGTAATTTTTCACGTTTTCATCTGGTGTTTTGTTGTTTGGGGTTTCTGCCATTATTTCCCACCAGTCATTACTTCTACCCTCCAGATCCCAGCATTTATTCTACACAGGATTTCATTTAGCTTTAAAAGCCATTATCTGTTCTCCAGAGAGTAAAGCATGAATAAAGCTGGTGCTTAATTAGGTAGAGCCACAGAAAAGCAAATATTGGTCCCTGGACACAAAACTGATAGAGCTTGGTCATCTATCATCATCGGTAAGTTTTATGTTATTTTCCCAACAGACACTGGGAAAAAGAAGAACAAAAGAAACGTAGTCTTAATTGTAAACAAACATCACACCTTCCCAACTCGTTCCTTTAATTGTCCTGTTGAGTTCAGAGAACAGTCATGTTTAAATACGCTTATCTCAAGATCACAAGTTAATTATCTTCTTACCCTGATATCATAATTTGTTTTGCCAAGATAATGTGGTAATTTACGTTTTTTTAGATCTCTTGTTAGCTTGTTCCCTTGTGATAAGATCCTAATTACTTTCGGCTCACCATAGACCAAAAGTCTCACTCTCAGAGGTGGATAGCATCTTGATAAATGCAGCAACTGATTTATGATGGAAATGTTAGAAGGCAGGCGAAATGGCTTTTTATGAGTAAATAGCAGCTGAAGAACAGCGACTCCATGTGTGACTGCTTTTCCTCTAAAATGTGAAAGAACTAAGGCTCCCAAACACTGTGAAAAAGACTATAAAGCTAAATTTAATGCAATTAAATGAAAAAGGAATCAACATGTTGAGTCTCCATATGAATCTTATAATCTTAAAACACCTATTTTTGAGATTAAGATTTCCAATGTTGTTAAACGATGACAGTTTTCTCCTAAAAGCTCATAATTAGAATAAATTTGTCTTATATTTAATTAATATTTTAGTCATTTCACTGAGATTTGTTGCTGTCTTTGCAACCTCAAAAGACATATATGAGGTACTGTACTTCTCTTTGGATATCTGTTTCCACCGTAAATAATGTTGTTTTTCTTGGTTTATTGTCACCAGTTGTTTGGTCAAACATTTATACTTTTAATTTCGTATTTATAAGTTCAGTTAAATGGCCCCAGTGTTACTAATGCAAATGAGTTTTGGGTTTCAGAAAGCTTCAAGAGTCATGAGTTTGGGAAACATAAGTTTCCTATAAAGCAGATCATAAGTGTAGTCTTTTTTTTCTCTTACATTCAGCTAAATTATTTAGCAGTCAACAAATTATTTCCTTTAAGGATCCTGAAAACTTCACCAGGTCTGATGTCTAACACGCCCTTCTTTAGACCGGAAGTCTCCCTATTTTACAAAGCATTACAAAAGCCTTAATCCCCCTTGAACCTTTTCACATTCTGTTGCAGTGTATTTTTCTTAGCACTTTACGAGATAATCTAATGCAATATAAATGTACAGAGCACATTTATGAAATGGAAGGAAAAGTATAATTGTTTTTTTAATTTTCACATTTGTGTTGTTCATTTTATTGAGCCCCACCAGAGTCAGTATTTTGTCTCTACTTGTTTTGCACATCAAAAGAGTGAATTATTTGTCCATTCTTCTTTGCAAAATGTAAAGCTGGAATCTATTTATCTGTTTATTAATTAGGGGGCTTTGAGGCAGTTTCACAATGATTTTGTCGGGGTATCAGAGTAAAGGGGGCAAAATACAAATGCATATCACCATCTGCAGAATTTTATTTGTAAGATATTTGGAAAAGCATGTGCCATTTTCCTTCCACTTTGCCACTTTGTGTTAGTCTGTTAACTAGAAACACAATAAAAAGGCAGTTGTCGTTTAAAAGTTCTGAAATGTGAGTTAGTTCAAAGGATATGAATACTTTTACAACGCATATTCACAAGTTAACCCCAGTGATATCAATTATCTCCTGTTTTTACACAAAATTGGTCTTGTACGAAAAAGCTACCTATCTCAAGCTTCTATAGTAAAGAACAGTTACAAAATTATTACATCCTTATTCTTAACATACATTCATTGCAGTGCTGCTACACTTCATGGATGTTTCTTTCAAAACTCAAAGCACATTAAAGATCTTGGTCTTATGAGGATATAGATGTTCAGAAGGAGAACTATATACTAAAGTAGAAAAAAAGCCTACAAATATTTTACTATGGATTTTTATGCTAATGCAAAATTAAAGGGTATGAAGGAAAAAGGAAGAGTTGCGGAAAACAGTGAGTTATACAACCAAGACGTTTGTATCCCTAAAGAGCTAAAAGCAGGAGCAAACCTTAATATTTGCCGTTACCTTGGGACACACGTTTTTGACATCTTCCATCGAGTCCTGATTCAGTCAGTGCGGCTGACAGACGTGATAGATAAGCCTGATCCATCATCTGTTGAGGACAGATATCACATGTACTGATTCCCTGCAGGTATTTTATTTTAGCTCTGCAGCTGAAGGTTACAGGTTTAAAACTGGTATATTTCTATATTCTGCCGCAACAATCTTTTATTTTTGGCTGCCCCACCTCGTAATGTCTCAGTTTGAATTTAAAACACACGGTTGAGTATTATTATATTTATTCTTACTCTTTCCTTCCCTTTTATGTGCAGAACAGGTGGGCTGTCAGCCCTTTTAGTTGACCGTGTTGATGTATTTTCTATGCGTCCGTACAGCAAAACAAAACATGTATCAAAATGAGAATCAAAGTGTTGAAGATGCTAGGGGACACATCTTTTGAATGCTACCCAAATAACAGCCATATTACCAGACTGAGATGCTTTTTTTAAAAAAAGAGAAAGATCTTCTATTTTTATTCTTTCAGGGATTCAGCAGCCAGGATTAGTTCAGAGAAGTACAATTATTGTTTTAAGTTAGAATAAGAAATAAGATGGGGAAAATACACAACAATTTATGCTAAGTTGAAAACAAAGAACTGCTTTAAAATTAAAAAAAATACAATTGTTTCCCTTTAAAACCAGACCATAGGATGGACTTACTGGTTAGATGCAGGAATATCAGCTTATATAGGCACCTGCGATCATAACCAGAACATTTGGCTGCATATTCATCAGGCTCTCCTATATGAAGAGTTTCATGCTGTAGCCCATGCTTAATAGGATGGTCATGGCTAATGCGGTAATCACCGTGGATCCACTTGTGCGTCACTGAGCATGTCATAGTGAGGCCATCATAACCCTGGAGAGCAGACCCATTCTATCTGGCTTTTCTGTGCATGTTCCTGCTGTCAATTTTCTTTTCCTATCTCCTCACACCACTGCCTCCCTCTCCTTTTTTTTATCTCCTCTTCATATACTCACGCTCTCAGTCAGTGAAGTATTTTTGGAGGGTAATTAGTTCCTTCAGACTGTCCACCACAGGCTCTCAGGCTCATCCTGTTAAGCGCATGTCTGATCAAAGAACCTCCCACAGGCCGCGGGTCTTTCTGCAGCTTGCTCGTCCCGAAGCCACGAGAGACACTGACACATTCACTGTTTGTCTTGCTAAGTCTCAATCAGTGTTGCTTTTTTTCTTAAAGAGAAATGCTTGACTGCTTGGCTTGGCTTCATCGGTGCCAGAACAAAGACTTTTCACTTTGACATCATAAAGACAAGGAAAGGGAAAAACAAGAAAAACCCTGAAGGTTTTGGGAAATGAAACGTGACTCTCGGACGGATTTCATGCGATTTTCATCATCAGAGATGGAGACACTTCTGAAGTCGTTTACAACATTCTGACAAATGTGTAGAAATCTGAGCTGATAAAAGCAAAGATAGGGATGACAAAAAAACTTTTGACAATCCAAACTCTAATTTTATTTGTTAATATGGATGTCTTCCCTGAGATCTGTCCCTGGCAAAATTTCCATTATAGAACATAGCACAATTGTTCCTAAGAAAAAATGGTGATTTATAATAAAAATTCATCAGAAAATATAATTTGGATTTTCATCTGTCTTTATTTCCAATAATTTCCACATCACCAGTTTACAGTGAACTTACCGACGTCATACGGTTTCAATTTAAACTGTCAGTAAGAAACAGTGAGCATACCACACATCAAATCTTTCCATAGTAAATTTAAAAAAATCCATTATTATAACTATAGTTTTTACAATGCCATAGATTGTTCCGTGGACTTGTCAAAAATGTCCTGACATGAACATCGCAGAAAGGGCATTTATATGTTTATATATCACAGACCCCCCCCCCCCCTGCATTACTTTATCTCTTGGTTCACTATGCAGATGCTCTGTCTGCACCGGTGAAAATGTACTCATCTCCACAACCTAGGAGCAGATGAAAAAACAGGGGGTGTGGACTTATTTTCTTATTAATTCAGCCTATCATTTGATCACTTTGATCTTCAAAAATAAACACAATGCCTTAACTTGGACAACTGTGCAGAAAGTTTTGATGCTCTGAGCAAAGTGTGAACAGACTGATCTGACGTGCATTGGGAGGAGCTACCCTGTTCTTTTCCTCAAATGCTGGGAAATGTTTACTGTGGTAAAAGTTTTGATATCTTACCTGAGATCCGAACTTCCTTGCTTATCCTCCTCCAAGCAAGGTCCTTTCTATTACTGTATTTCTAGTGATAGTTTGATCATAGATAATAGGTTGCGCACAAACAGCAATGATGAGTTTTTTCCACCGCTGTCGACTTCCTGGCTTTTTGTGGTCCTTCTGTCCTGCTGGAAAATGCACCACTATGTCACATAGTAGGGTTTCTCTGATTGATTTATGCTCCGTGTCTAGCTGCAAAAGTTCAGATTTTCCAACTCTAGCGTCTGCTGCTTTGGACGCTCAGATGCTTGAAATCTCAAAATGTGGCACACACGATGAGTGAAACGCCCTGCAGGACCTCTCGATACTCCTAGATGCACGTCCACCATTGACTTTGCATGTAAACCAGATGCCCCTGATGCTCAAATCGCGTTCGGTCTGAACTCAGCATTAGACTGTTTATAGAGTGTTAAACAGTTGTTCCCAGAAGGTTAGGGGATCATTAGGTATGGAAAAAGTAAGCAATGAAACCGTGACACCAAGGCCTATGTAAATGATTTCATCCTTATGCAATCATGCACTAAATTTCACTGTCTTCATCCCAGTTCACACATACTATACAAAACAGAGGAAATCATAAATGAGACATACTTTGGTTAGAGTGCAATATTGTATAAAAGCATCTTAAAGGAAAGCTTTTAAGATTTCTTTCAGATGAAATTGTTGATACCTAGTCTAATAGGTTTTCACTATGACTAAAAATCAACCCATTTAAACAAAAGTCAGTTGTTCTGTATTTAGCTAGCTTTATCCTGACCATAATAAACATTCTTAGAGATTTAGAATAGAAATACCTTTATTATTCCACCATGGAGAATTTTGGGTGTGTCAGTGGCAAAAAGTAGACAGGATACAGCAGACTTACACACTAAATTAAATAATATGAATAAAAACGTAATTTGAAGTAAAGCTGTGAAACAGAACGGAGCTTAACTTTAAAATAGATTTTTATTTGAAAAGTCTTACCAAAATGTGTCCCTTACTTTCTGCCACCAGTAATCTTGCATCAATGCCACATAAAATGATTTGCTTTTTTCATCAGGGCATAAATAAAGTTCGTATGTACACTTTATTATGAAGTCAACACTACAATTTTTATTTCAGTTGGTCAATGAAAGAGCAAGCAACACAGGCAGCAGACATTTATTAAATAACCTATTTATATAACTCATAGTTTCCCCAGCTCTTCACTCCTACAGCAGCCATGTGTTTTCATCTACAGGTTTTATATTCCTCTGTTTTAATTTATGTGTTCTGCTCCTCTTTAGATTGAAGTGTTAGGGGGAGTTATTGGTTTCCACTTACTCCCTTTCTTCACTTTTCCAAATAATGCACTTTGTGCAAAAAATAAAAAGAGTCAAATGTCAACTTGGAAAAGCCGGAAAAGGAAAACCTACGTTAACTAAGATTAAGTGAGTATTTAGCTTTTATCAAGCCAACTTAAAATACACCAATGTTGTTGTTGTTGTTTTTTTTATCTCGCTTGATGTTGTACCACTCTGTTCATACAGAATATTATGTTTTTTGGATAAATTATTCAAAACACGTTTTGGCTTAAAAGCAGCAGCTTTCAACATGGTATCCTTCCTAATTGGTTAATAATGCTGTAGTTTAATTTTGTCACGTGAAAATGGAGACATTTCTAGAATCAAAGTGTTTAAACCATTTTAAAACTGACAGTTCTTAATATATTATTTACGGCTAAACAAATTTTGACAATCAAAACCAGCTTGTTTTGTCTGTTAATCTCTTTAGTAGGGATGCAGTTACTGATGCATAAGCAGCTTTTCAATACTTGGTCATGAATTACACACTGCAGACACTAAAGCCTTGCTTTAAATATCAGCCAAGTGTGGTGAGCAGGAAAAGTCGGACAACACAATCATCTGAAGGGTAAAGGAGAGCAAAAGTTATAATTATCACCCTTAAACCTTGCATACTTAAGACCTTCCCAGGCAGAGCAAGTAAAGGGAATTAGGGGAGTAACTGTTCCAAGAGAGGATCAGAAAATATTGCTTATTTTTTTACTTCCTTTTTATGCAACAAAGAACAAAAGGTCCAATTAACTGACTGATTATAATTGCCCTGGTTTCCCCCCAGCCAATTAAGAGGCTTAACCAAGGTTCTGGCACTGCAGCAAATCAGCAAGCGGCGGACAGTTGTTAAAGCAGGTACCAAGAGCTGAAATTACACAAGTGTCTCTAGAGAAAGGCCATTTTATTAAGGTTTAAGGAGAAGCTCACATTAGCCAGTGACCTTAGGAAACGTATAGAGACTTTATAGCAGCACAGGGATGGGATGTCAGTGGATTTAGTTCCCTTAGTATGACTTATTTTTCAGTTGTGTAAATTGTGAATTTGCTTTTCTTCCTTGCAAACACGATCAGTCTAGAAAGAGCCACAGTGCCAGTCGGAAATGTAATAATAATGGGTATGAAGCAGAATTGGAAGTTTTGAAATTGCTGGAACACCATTGTTATTGTCCAAAGTTAATAGAGCTAAACATCAACATGGACATGGAGAGAGTATTAACCAATAAAGAAGTCCCTTCTTCGAATTCTTTATCTTTGAGTTGGACTGCAATTTGCAGCTGACCACATAGATAAGATAAATGCCTTTTGGAGACATGAAAAACATTTTATGGCTAAAAGAGACAAAGGTTGTGCTGTTTGGCCACCATGAGAAGAAATCTGCATGGGTTGAAAACACTTTACTATCAAGCACGATAGTGGCAGTATCATTGATGGGGCTGTTTAGCTAGCAGTAATAGTGGTGCATTGAACAAAGTGGACGGAAAAATAAAGACCTACTTTCTAATTCTTGAACTCCATTAAAAATTTAAAGCGGGTTGGTTGATAAACACAGTTCATCGTTCTAAAAAGTCAGAATGATATCAAACACCCATCACAAGTGGCTGTGGAATAGATAAAGCAGACATGACCTCAGCTCTTTTGGACCTTAAAAAAACAACTGTTCAAGTGCATCAATATCAGCCCAAAGATAAATTAAGTAATTTGCAGTGAAGTCCAAAAATATCAATTCCCCCAGACAGGTCTAGCTCTAAATAAATCGTTTGATTTTACCAGCATGTTTCTTATGACAAACGTAACATTAACCTATGGAGTGGCGTAGCCAGATTCCCAATTTGAGTCTGATGGAGAATCTGCAGAAAGAGCTAAAGATCTGGGTGACAGCAAGGAGGCCTTCCTACCTGAAAAACTGGGAGCTCATGGATAAATCATCAAGAATACTGGTGGAAACATACAAAAAGCTTGTCAGGTATTAGGAGAAGAATGTGATTGTTGTAGTGCCAATCCAGATCTTTTTCATTAATTACGGATAAGGTGAAATGTTAATAAAAAGATGAATGATAATTTTCAAATTTCTTATTGTTTTATTAACTTTTAAGAGATGCCTGCCAGAAACAAACTGATCCACATAATGAGAATAATTATAAATAGAAATCTGCTTGTGGTCTGAATAATTTTGGACTGAAATTACTAACTTTACTGCAAATTAGTAATTGAAGTTGTGATGTATTTAAATTATTGACATAAATGCAGTAACAGCATATTCTGTTTTTTCCTTTAGAACCTTTTTGTTCTACTTCTGACCTTTATGGGGGACTGGGTATTGTGATATTGTGATATAAGTGATCTTATTGCTTGGTGTGCACAGACATAATCAAACTGGCTCCTCTGAGATGACCTCAGAGTTGTCAGTGTTTCAGTGTTTTTGTTATTAGACGGAGCCAGACATGGGCCAAATTCATATATATCTTCTCTGAAATGACTTTTGCTGCCCTGGCAAATCAGTAATTTTCGGGAACAAGAACAAATGAACTGAGTCGGGATGTTTGCAAAATGCTCATCAGGGTGCTCCATATATTAAAAAATGTCAGGTATTTACTGTATGAGCTGTGAATGTGATATATTTATTTCAATATACAGGTTCCTCTAATAATGTACAAGATTTTATTGAAGTTGCACTACTTCTGACCATCTGGTTTTATCTGAGATTGCTTTGGTAAACGTCAGCCTTATGAAAAGAATAATGAACGCAACACTGTTGGGAATATGGCGAGAACCAATAAGCCTACCAACCAAAAAAATAACTAAATGAGTATATAGAGTGGGCTTCAATATACATTTTACACTATACATGATGCATGATCTGGACTACAGTAGTTTTGCTGTCAAAAAAATCTGCTTTTACTTCAATTGACATTTATCATTATTTTACTGATAGCTAATGCTTCCTTAAATAACTAGTTTAAGCTGAAGTAGTCAGTATTTTCCCTTTATATTCGTATTGAAACTTGGTGCAAATTATAAAGCTGTACAGAGAAAAGACAAATTTTGGCCAGCAGATCATGAACTGACGCAAACAGCAAGCTTCCAATAACAAGTTTTCTAAAAGATAGTATTTATTTTCTAAATAAATCCCATTTTGGTGAATGGGTTTAATTCTTTGCAGATTGAGTGTGACCCTCTTTGCGTTTTTACTCAAGAAAAGTTCATCCCGAAACCGACTCTCATGTTAGCTTGTCAAGTGCATGTTTTTTGATGGCTTTGTTCTGTTAAAGTGTGTGAATAATATGTGCATCTCTCCTTGACTTGAAAGCTGTGATGGAAAAGGTCATATTTAGCTTTTCAAAGCACTTGCTCTTACATGCATCAGTGATTCGGTTTGTAGTTCAAGGACACAAAAAAGGCAAATGGATGGTATCCAGTGTTGGGTTTAGAAAACGTGACGGACAAATAAATATAAAGTAAAATAATTGTTATTAGATCCAATGATGTATAATTTAATAGTAATAGATGAGTTGGAGTTCAGTGCAGACATGGTACACTAGTCTCCAATGTTCCTGAGGGTGCTTTGGTGGCGTGACTGCATTGTGCCATGAGGCAACATTTTCTGCTCAGACAGGTTTAGGTCCGTGTGCCATCCCGTGCACAAGCATTACTTGTGGCAGTTTTCCACAATTTGATCTCTGGTTCAGTCTTCCAAATACACCTCTACATATGCCCTTATTTCTGCTTTCACTTTTATCCTCTAGTGATAGAGATGGACAGTTCTGCAATGAAATGCTCCTTTAACATCCTGCGAGAAAAGAGAAAGAACAGACCATATTTCATAGGGATTTTTTATGCGGAGATATCACATTAGAAAAGGCTGATGGCAAAGTTTAAAATAAGAACATTTTTAATTGCACTCTATTTTTATACTTCCTTACGGCCGTTTTGGTCAGATTTTAAAGGAAGTCATTATCAAATAATCATCTAAATTTCATAACTGACCACAAAAATCCTCAGGTGTTTCTTATTCAACATGGTCAGTATGTGCATTAAATGCAATAGTTATTAGTTGTGCTGACAAAATAAATAGGAAAGCGTCTACTTGTCATACATAACAATCTATGCACTGTAGCCACTGGAAAAGATTGGTCAGTTTCTTCTAAATTAAAGGAGAAATATGTTATATATTTATGGACATAACATTCCCTATAAACAATTGGACATCTCCATCAACAATGTCTTAGTCAAGTTTTTCTACTTTCAAACATAGAGGTGCTGTCCAGAACTACTTTGGTTCAGAGTGGAGCCTGTGTTTACTTCCTGGTTCCTGAGCCAATCACATGATAGTTCCCAGGGTTCCCAAAACTGAGCGCAGCATTTGGTTTTTTATGTTGGCAAAAGACAGTGATGGGCAGTAGCGCCGCCACATGTAGCGAAGCTATTAGTTAAACTACATTTTCCAGTAGCTTGACTGTAGTGTCGCTGCTTTATGGATCAAGTAACTTTCCTGTAGTGACATAGTTTTTTTGATCAACTAGCGACGTAGCGTCCACAAACGCTACAAAATCCAGGGCATAACTAAGAAATTAAACCAGGTTTGCTATTTTGAAACTACATTCAGAGTGAACAATCAATCAGAGTTGTTGTTTGGACATGTTCATGCGCGAGCTTCTACTTTGCCTCTCCTGTCTGTATCTATCGAAACATGCGCATGCGTACTGCAGTGGAATTTATGGCAAGCCGATGAGGCAAATTATTGTCTGTACAATAACGCGCAGTTCCAACCCGTATTTTGAGCGAGCGCGGGTTTTTTACGTCACCGCGCATTTCCAGCAAGAATGCGTGGTGACGTAAAAAACGCGCGCTCGCGTAACATACGGGTTGGAACATATTGTATATAAATAATTGTTTTTATAAATTTTGACGGGTCCAAAATATATAAATATTTACTTCTGGTTACAATGCCAACGTCAACCCGAAAGTACTTTGCACCAATAGGAATAGTAAGTCGAAGTCACGTGAGACGAAGCTCACACGTTGCCAGATAATAGTAGCTCTGTGGTAGTGCTGATAAATGGCTTCTTCTCAGCGTTACATTTCTCAGATTCAAGCGGACCAAATAAAGAAGCAAAACGAGGGTGAACATTGGTCAAGCTTTTGACTGTTGGTGCTGACATAAGGAAGCAAAGGGGCTCAGAAGCAACGTAGAGGTTCCTGCTTTCCTCCAGGACTTGGAAATTAAGTATTTGCTAATTCTAACAAAAGGACCTGGCAACCGGCTGTTTACAAGGGAAGGTTGGAATGAGAGAGGGTGAGTAGGGTGCGCCACCTACTGGCCAGGAGGAGTTAAACTTCTAGCTATCTCTTTAAAAAGCAGCTGCTGTTTGGACACGTAAATGGTTGGAGTGTACGCTGTCATCTGTCACCATTACTAAAGCATAATAAAGCAGAACATACTTTACTAATTGATGGCTAAAAGAGAAAGAGAAAGTAAAGACAAGCTCTTTCCAGCCATGTTGTAGAGATTGTTTGAGGCACAAACAAGGAGTACCTTTTTCAGAATGTTTTCACACGATTGTTTGTTTCAAAAGCAGGAAGCTCAGCACTTTGCCTTCTAACAGAGAAGAAACATTTCCCTTCTGTACTGGCCCCGTTACTCTGTCTCCTCTTCATTTCAGTATTCAGTTCAGCTTTTTATTACTACTTTTCTAAGTAAAATGTCTTGTAAAGGCATGGGGCCATGCCAGTCTGAACATCTGCACACTCACCTAAAGCATTGTGGTTCACAAATGAAAATATCTGAGGCCTGAGACAAGAAGTGACCGAGCTTTGGTGGAGATCAGTGTCCGCATTCACAAATATTCTCAGAGCCTTCTCAGAAAGCTCCTGTTTAAGCCTAAAAATTCCTGCCTAAGCGTCTTAGCTTAAGAATGATTCAGATAGCTGCAGGAAGACTGAACACACTCCCCTCTGCATACAGGGGGAGGTAGTGGAGGGCTTCATACATAAAAGTTCTTAGAGATGAAGTGTCAAGCCTTTGAGCAGATTGATCCAAGATGGATTTCAAAACATTTCTTATGGTCCTAATCTGTCTCTCCCAAACGCCGCCCATGTGACTGGAAGCAGGTGGATTGAGAACAAATTTGCAGCCTAGATCTTTCAGTTTCTCTTGACTTGATTCCATCAGCTTTTGAAACTCATTCCTTGCGCCCATGAAATTGGTGCCTTGGTCGCAATGCAGCTGACTTACGTTACCACGAATTGCTATAAAGCAACGGAGAGCATTGATGAAACAGTCGGTACTGAGGTTATCCAGGACTTCTATATGGATAGCTCTGGAGCACATACAAGTGAATAAGAGTCCATATCTCTTTATTTCTTTCCTTCCTTCACGTACACAGAATGGTCCGAAGCAATCCATACCGCTGTACGCAAATGGAGGGGTAGCTTCCATCCTTTCTGGTGGTAGGTTGCCCATCTTTTGTTCCTGATTGCCTTTCCTAAATTTTCTGCATTTCACGCATTTGTAAATTAATGATGACACACTACTGCTGCAGCCAATAATCCACACTCCATTAGCGCGTATTTCATTGACTGTCATCCCACGACCTTGGTGATGGATCTTTTCGTGAAAATGTTTGATAAGTAAGTGTGACACATGATGATCTTTTGGCAGGATAGCCGGATGTTTGACATTTGGATGTAGTGATGCTCCAGTTAGTCGTCCTCCTACTCTCAGGATATCGCAGTTATCAATGAAGGGACTTAACTTATGAGGCTTTGATTTTGTTGTTTTAACTTCTCCTTTGTGTTTCAGGGATTGGATTTCTTCACCGAATGCTTCAGTTTGAACAGTTTGAATTATGAATTCTTCTGCATTCCTTCTCTCTTCCAGAGTAGTTGTTTCGTTGGACAATTTTGTTTTGTTCTTTACATGCTTTGCCAAGCGTTTTAGTCTTGCTATGGCCCTTACCAATCTCTTCCAATCTGAGAAGTTTTGCATTCTGGTTGAAAGTGACTTCACTTCTTTTGCTTTGATTGTGTAAACTTGTGACATTTTTAGTTCCGGATCTTTATTGTCAATCTCTTTGACTTTGTCCTCTTCCTTAGGAAGTTCCTTCTGCCATAGGAAACTTGGTCCAGAGAACCAGTTTGATTCAACCAGTTCTTTTGTCATAACTCCGCGAGATGCATGGTCGGCGGGATTTTGTGCAGAAACAACATAACGCCATTGACTTGGTTCAGTGGTTGATCTGATTCGCTGAATTCGATTTGCCACGAATACGTGAAATCGTCTTGCGTCGTTGTTAATGTAACCAAGAACAACTTTGGAGTCCATCCAAAAGTATTCTTGAAGACCTTCGATCTCTAAATCTCTCTTTAGGAAGAAAGCAGTTCTTGTAGCTACGACCGCAGCAGAGAGTTCGAGTCTTGGAATGGTTGTCACCTTGGTTGGAGCGACTCTTGACTTGCCCATTACAAGGGTACAATGCACTTCTCCTGACTTAGTTACAGCTCTAAGGTATGAGCATACTCCGTAACCGGAAACGCTGGCGTCAGAAAAACTGTGTAGCTCATATTGCTGAATGTCCATAAACGCTGTTGGCACATAGCAACGTGATATCTTGATTGAAGACAGGTTAAGGAGGTCTCGTAGCCAGGCCTCCCAGTGCGGCTTGAGGTCATCTGGAAGCGGTTCGTCCGAGTCCAACTTGTCTTGACACATCCTTTGAAGTATTCTTTTCCCAACGAGAATGTAAGGAGCGACAAATCCAAGAGGATTGAAAATTGAGGCTACTGTAGATAGTACTCCTCTTCTAGTGCATGGATTTTCCTTCAGTATGACTCTGAAGTGAAATGGGTCAGATGTCACACACCACTGGACTCCTAAAGCCCTTTCAATTTTTGGCTCTCCCAAAGCCAGGTCCAAATCAGTAGCTCCTCCTGCACATTCTTCTTCGGGAATAGAGGCAAGCACTTCCTTGTTGTTGCTGATGAATTTGTGCAGGTGTAGTTTTCCAGAGTTACACAGATCTCTAGCTTCTTTTACAAGCTTGATGGCTTCTTCTTCGGAATTAACACTTGCCAAGCCATCGTCCACATAAAAGTTGCGTTGTATGAACTTAATGGCAGCTTGACTGAACTTTCCTTTACCTTGTACAGCTAGATGTTTAAATCCAAAATTTGCGCATCCAGGTGAGGAAGCAGCTCCGAATAGGTGGACTGTCATACGAAACACTGATGGTGGCTTGTCCATATTACCTTCCTCCCACCATAGGAATCTGAGGTAATCCTGATCTTCAGCGACAACTTGAAATTGGTGGAACATACGCTCCACGTCGCACATGAAAGCCACTTGTCCTTTTCTGAAGCGACACAGAACTCCAACAAGGGTATTTGTGAGGTCAGGTCCGCTCAGAAGATGTTCGTTGAGAGATGTATTTTGGAATTTCGCTGAGCAATCAAAGACTTTGCGGATCTTTCCTGGTTTTTGGGGATGATAAATGCCATGATGAGGGATATACCAAACTGGTTCTTTGTTTATCTCCATCTCTGGCACCCTTTCTGCATCACCTCTCTTTATTATGTCCTGCATGAATGCTACATAGTCTTTGAAGTAGCTGTCATCTTTTCTCAAGTGCTTCTCCAGACACTTTAATCTATGTTCGGCACAAAGTCTGTTGTTTGGTAGGTTAGGCCTTTCTTCCTTAAAGGGTAATGGCATCTCAAAATGTCCATTTTCCTTTTGTTTTATGCCTCTCCTGACCTTTTCCAAGAACATCAAGTCTTCTTGTGACATTGAATCTTCCTCGGTGGTCTTTTCAATAAAGTTTCAAGCACTTTAATAATTTCAGCTGGAGAGATTACTTCTGAAACTTTGTTTCTGCTTACAAAGTCCTTTAGTTGGTGAAACTCTTCAACAGCTGGCAAGACTTGTTTTACGATTATGCGATGACTGACACCAATCTCGTCTTCAAACTCACCTTCAGAGTGGTTATAGCCGATAATGCTCCATCCTATCGCAGATTTCTATCCAAATGGCTGGTCTCTTTCTCCGCTGACCACTTCAATGGGCAGTAAAGCTTGTGGGCAATTATAGCCAATTAGCAATCCGACTTCACAGTCAAGTTCAGGAGCCATCTCCTTTGCCAGATGTTTCAGGTGAGACCAGTTCTCTGCCGTCTTGCTTGTAGGAATATGGGATCTGTTGGCAGGTATGTAGTCTCTAGTGTAGACTGGTGGCAATTTGATTCTCGTTTCAGAATTAATGCCTCTTACTTGCAAATTGCTTAACTTGTGGCTAGATACAGTCTTTGTTTTGGATGTTATCGTGGAAATCTTGAGTTTGACTGACTCTGTCTTTACATTCAGCATCTCGGCTGTGTCTTTCAGAATGAAAGTAGTATCACTTTGGGTGTCAAGCAAGGCATACACCAGCTTCTCTTGGTCTGGTTCATCCACAGTTGATAAATAAACTGGAACTACAGAAGAAGTACAACCTTTAGACTTATGCTGTACAACTCTATTGGATGTTACCTGCTTAGACTCGATATCTTGAGGATCTTGCTTTCTTTCTGTTTCTTGATTTACTTTTAACTTTTCTTGATTTTCTTTAGGTCTTTGGTGTCTGTCCCGACTAGGAAGTGACCTTCAATAGCTCTTTTGGCTGAACCACCAATATACTTTCTCAAATAGAAGAGCTTCTCTTGTATTGGCAGGTTTTTGCGGTCAACTAATGTTTGAAAAGACAGCTTCCAATCATTATACTGCAGGGGGTCTCCCAGAAAGACTGCTGGTTCTGGTACTGGAATTCTAATTGCAGTTATGGCTTCAGCAAGTGTTTGCACAAGCTCAATGGAAGCTACCTGAGATGTTACTGAGGGTAATTGAGATGCAATGGGAGCTGGTTGAGGCAGAGGAGCTTGGGGTCTTGGTATTGGAGGAGAGTGCAAGGATGGGCTGGTGGGAGCTTTAACTTGAGAGGGAATGAATGGCTGAGAAAGGTGGACAGGAAGATCTGGTTGTCTGGGAGAACTATCTTGCTTTGGTGCAGCTAATGAGACAGGAGGCTTATTGTCATTTTCGCTGTGAACACTTTCAGCATAAACCTTTAGCCTTGCTTGTGCTGCGTTATGTTTTTGTAGCTCTTTTAATAGTTCTACTTCCTTTCTCTTTTCTTCTAACTTTGTCTTTATTGTAGTGCTTTCAGTTAGAAACTGTGCTCTTTTCCTTGCATCCTCTACTTCCAGCTCTCTGATTTCCTCTTCGCATTGATGTTGTGTCTTCATTATTTTAATCACCTCTTCTGTCGCTGCCACTTCAGCTGCTGCTTGCTGCCTTTGTTGCAATGAATCAGGACATGATCTTTTAGAGAGTCTAGAATTAGTTTTTGACTTGCATGAGGATCTATATGAGGTATTGGACATTGTATCTTGAAATACTGATTCTGAGTCTGGCCAGGGAATATCACTTGGATCACCACTTCCTTCAAGAAGGCACTGAGCTTTTTCTTTGGCTGTTTTAGTGATAGCCCAACATACATCACATTTTCTCCGTAGCTCAGGTTCAGGGACTTCAACGTCTCTTATCTCTTCATAAAAATAGCTTATATCTGCTTGAAGAACATTAATGACACTCACAGCTTCAGCAATCAACTCAGTGTCTTTACTTTTCATAAAGTTTTTAAAGCAGTTTATGTGATATTTCCATTTCTTATATGTTCGCTCAAAGTCTTTTTTGTGATCCTTTAGCTTTGCATCTTGTAACGATTTTCCTTTTTCAGTTAGTATACGTGTGCGTTGGCTTCTGCAAACATCTTTATGTGAATTATCATCTTTTGCTTCTTGGGGTTGCTGGACATCCTCTTCAGTGCCCTGCTCTTGTATAACCTGTTCTTCGTTGCTGTCTTCTTGTGCACAGCTGCCTCTTTTTGTGGACTGTTTAGTTGTTTGAGCTTTGTCTGTCATGTTAAATATGTGATGCATATGTTATCAAAGTAGCTTATAGTGGTGTATAAATACTTAAACGTTTTCCCATAGCTATGTGTGCAAGTATTAGCATGAAATATTGCTCAACACTTGTAAAAAGAACCAAAAATATTCAAAGGGGTTTCCACTTATAAGCAAATAAGCTTGAACTTGAGCATAATACTTTTAGAAAATTGTAAAACTCCAAAATATTTGTTTGTAATATACAACAAATAAAAATACACCGCTTAACCTTAACACTTAGTACGCCTTTTAAAACTACGCATTTGCTGGTATTTGCTTGCAGTCTTGACTTCCTTTAGGTAAATGTGCTGTAATGTCCAGTTACTGCTTTACTGTGTTGAAGTCATAAACGCTATTGAGGCTTTAGAAACAGTTCACAAGTGCTTATGCTACTTCTCAGACACGAACTTGAGTGCTTGCTTGCTTAGCGTTCACTTGCCAACTTGCTTCGGTACTTGTTCAATGCGTCACGTCCATCCACACGATGCAGTCCTTCTCCGAACATTCAGACGTCAGCTCGTTAGCAGCTTCGGTCCCTTCGTCTTCACCAGGGCAGTGCAGTGTTCTACTATGCCGGCCTCAGTTACAACTCGAAGACAACTGATGTTTATTGGTCTTAAACACCGTAGAACTGACAAAATAAGGACAAAAATACAACAGAAAATAATTAGCCTCACAACATAACTTAACATACAATACATGTAGCAAATAAACATACCACTTTGGCCTGTGTGATTTATGTATTATTGGCCTAATCCTGCTTCGCTACTAAAGGCCCATTTTTACCCCGGTTTAAGATTTGACAATAAAATAAGGAATCATTGATCAGAGGTAGAACGATTTAAATACATATTTAATTCATAGAAATTAAATATGGAGACAGAGTACATACCATTTACAAGATGTTGTTCTCACCGCGGTGGATAAGTCTGTCTGTCTGTCTGAAGTAAGTTTTACCAAGACATTCCTTTTATCAACTTTAAACTCCTCCTACATGGCTCAGTGGGAGGATGACTGACCCCCTCTCCTGCTGACCACCCCCTCGGGGCAATAAAACTCCATGTTTATCTTACGCTGAAGCAGGGAGCGACAAACCCCACTCTGCTTTCCTCAGTAACCCCAACTAAGATATATTTTTAATTCTCAACAACCCCTCTGTTTTGATCCCTCAAAGATCAAACCAATAACTAGGCTAAACTAAGTCTATGTCTTGAAACCCTTAAACAAAATGTAAATGATAAGATGTAATATTGTAACCCACTGTCCCCTCTGTTGGCGACTTATGAAATCAAATGAAGTTCAAATGTTCCCTTAAATGTAAAATAACCCAAGTATAAGCTAAAAAGCTACTAAACCTATCTGAATCTCTAACCTACTAGAATTAAGAAAAGTAAGCACCTTTATCCGAGAGGTGCAAAGCTAAGATAAATGTGCAACTACCAGAAACTATTATATGATCTAAATATGACTTTAAGAGTCCTAACCTAGATTAACAAAATGTCTTCTTAGAAATAAAGATAACCCATGAAAGCACTACACTCAGATCAAACCACAGAATAAAAAACAGATTTTCATGCAATGCAAAACCAAGAGTCTAACAATACTAATATTGAACACCTTAGGAATATGGAACTTATAAAACATATGCAGTGATTACAAAAACTCTCAATTTCTTGTTTTCTCTTTTACACAATGCATTCAATTGTTGTCATGATGTCTTGCATCTCGGAGATGTCTTCTTCTCGCCTTTAAAGAAGATGGTTTAAAGAGTCAGTGTTCCAACCGCGGTCTCCACAGAACTGTATGTTAATCTTTATTAAAAATAAAAAACGAAAACAAAATAAAATTCCAGCCTCCCCTCCGTGGGTGGCTATCGGCGCCTCGAGCTGCCCCGTTGCCGGATGGCACGGGTGGGTGGCAGTTGAAAACCCTTCCAGTCAGCCAGTCTGACCCGAAAGCTGGTCCGGTGTTGTTCCCCTTGGATCCTCTATTTGGCTGGTACACATGGCTCTGGAATCAGATGGGCCCCTGACCTCTGGCCCACCACATCTGTCTGTGATGACCTCAGCGCGCACTCCTGTAATTCCGGAGGTTGACTTCGGTCCCGAAAAGCTCCTTTCAGTCATATGGAAACATATCCTGTAATGAAATTAACTGAACACTCCCACAAGAAACACACTTCACATCTTCCATTGTTCCATCTCCATCCTATTTTAGAAATGTAATAGTTAATGAGACATTTTATCGCAATTCCTCTTTCCTCGTCCTTACGCTGTCCTGTAAGAAAATGCAACGACCAGACGAATGCGTTAATCTCTGGTGAAGATTCCCCTGTCTGTAAAATCAAAAATTAGTTAATGCAGTTGTGAAATCAAAGTATAGTAACGAGACGCATGTAGGGCCCGTTTGTGTTGGACCAACCTTTTGTCTAAGTTTCCTTGAGACAGTGAGTCTGCTGCCTAACCTTTGACCGTTAAATGTAATCTCTTCTCTTAGCTCGGTTCCTGGTGTTAACTGGAACAATGTAAAACCTTGTGACATGCACTTATCTGCTCACAAGACTGTCATATGACCTCGGTGCATCCTTATCCTGACACATGCCCACTGAAGTGTGAAACCAACCTTTGTTCTACATACATCCTCATCTGTTTAGGTCACTGGGTTAAAGTTAACATCTATATTACTTTAAACTACATTATTATATGTAAGTGATTATATTTCCATAACACTGTTATCCTGTAAGAATGTCAGAATGTTCTCTGGATTAAAAATTAAAGATTACCATTCACCACACCTCACTTCTGTACCATTTCCTCCATACTCAGATGTGTATGCTGCGAAAAAGTTCCTATTTTTAATCTGAGAAGAAAAGCAAACCCTCATTTTAGTTCACCTATAGTTTTATCCAGTTGTTACAAATCCTGATCCAGTTTACTGCAACAGATATACGTGGCTTTGAATCCTTAACAAACCTACCTGACACACCAATGATTTTAAAGTAAACTAAATATGCATTAAGTTACCCTCTGTTTATCTCTGTTTTATCCAGTTTTTTGTAGTTTATGTAGTTTTTCTGTTTACTTGTGCCAAGGGTTAATATAAAGTTTAAGGTCTGTATAGCTTTACAATATAGTGTTATCATATAAATGTTTATGTCATATCCCTCTGCTTGGAACAAAATTAATTTTGTTACAAAACATTAACAAAGAATAGTATTAGTCATCACAGGGAATCAATTAACTGCAAATAATTATCTGACTTGAAGCATGAAAAACACTGCCTTATATCCTGGATTCAGATCAAAACTTAATGCAATTTCATAATCCCACAGTTCTACAAGAAGTCCTCCAAAAAGATCAGTGTACCCATTGAAATAATGATTATTCTAATGTGCTCACAGCAATTTGATGGTATGAAAATGCTGAACGTTCCAAGGTACTTACATACTGATAAAATATTGGGTTTTACCTGAATAAAACACCTGGTAACGGCAAAGTCTGGTGAAAATCTGATAAGTTTTAGCATGCAACAGTTATATTGTACAATAGAAAAATGTCAATACTTATGAGTTATCAAGAGATAGCCTAACAGATCCGTTTAACCTAAAAAGTGTATCTCTGCAATGAATAGGAAACAAGACGTCTCACCCAAATCACCCCTTTGCCTGCTAGTGAGAGGCCCCCTGCGTCATAGAAGCTGATAAGAACTTCCAGTCTGTAAATTTATGACATGCAGCTGTGAGCTTGCAGCATCACAGAACCCTAAATGTGAAAAATATCCCCACCCCAGTGGATTTTCTGCTAATAATTGTGATGGTAAAATACACCTTCTGCTGTCAATTATGAGCAATATGGTCCTGGACATAATAGAATTAAAACTCATGTTTAAAAGGAACATATCAGTTATATAATAAAAAATTTTAAGAGACAGTAGTATATTTTTCAAAACCGCAAACCTGTAGTGTTCGTATCTGCCCAATCGGCTGCCTTAGGAAGTTATTACCTGCACCAATCCATTTGCCTAGAAGCTTAACAAAAAGTCTGTTATCAGTCTGTGGTCCTTGAGATGGACTGGACTGACATGTACAGCAGATCAGGCAGAAAGGAGATTGGAGTTTAGACGTCGCACTCACAGCTTCCATGTATGGAACTCCACATTTCGTCCCCCACATGTTGCAGTGATTCGCTGTCGACGCACCTCAGTGACAAAGTTCTGGTCCACGACTCAGAAACTGGATGAGACATTCAACTCCAGTGTATGCAGACAGTCATTTTTCCTTGACAGCTTAGAATCTGTGCTGTTCATAGGCGTTGGCCATTGTTCCAGGGTGAGGAAACATTGTTCATGGGAGCGTTATCCCCTTGCTGGGGCACTAACCTTCTTGAAGGTGAGGTGGTATTGGGACTTCTTGCCAGGATTTAGTGATGTGAAACAGTCCCTGGTCCAGTGTCCAGCGTAAGCAACTGTCCCAGATGTGATAGGTGCCCCACGACACACATATCGGCTGTAAATGCTCAGTTTCATTCTTCCAACCCCAAATCGGCACCGATCTGCGTCTCATGTCAGACGTGTCCATACTCCAGAATGAACAGACCTGCAACAAAATTAAGATAGAAAAAGGAAAAACAGGGGGGAGGAAGCTCCCCCACCTTAAATTAAAATAGAGACAGTTCTCAATGGAATAAGCTGCTTACTGTCACTCCTTCCTATATTGTTTTCCAATAACTGTAATTTTACCAACTTTTAGTAATTAACAAACTCAAACATTGTGTATCACCCTTCCTTTGAGTCACAGGCAAATGGTTTATCAAATATTGTCTGAGCGAGCGTATCAAGATTGAAATTCATCAGCTGAGATATTGAAGAGGGCACGTTTTTTTGTTTTTTTTTTGTTTTTTAAACACTATTACTCTAAATAATTCCCCTAAATTGGACTGATTTATTTAGGATCCACACCTGTGTGTTTGATCCATCCTACTGATTTTCTCAGAAGATATCAAGAGTCCCAGTCAAACTCAGGAACCTTCTGCTAAAGTGTATAAAGAAAATGCTGTGTAACTCCATCTATCAAGGAAAAAAAATATAAAAAACACCAAAGGTACACTTTAAAACAGCTCTAAAATCAGTTATGCGCCTGTGTTTAGTAAATTGTTAAGTCAAATACTGCCGGCCACAAACAATCACCAGCAACTGATGTTGAAAAGTTCATTCACCAAAATTTGCACATTACCAAATGAACAAAGAAAAAAGATTCCTCGGGCTCTAAATTACTGTGTAACAAGGGCATCTGCATTTTGTGGGACCATGAAAATGTGATTACATATAATGAATAATTTGGGGACCGTCCTGTGATGATCCCATAATATTGTCTATTTCTACTAGGTTCTGGCGCTCTGCAATATCAGTATTTATACTAAAACAATGCAAACCAATAACATTGGTCATAGAGTCCTCAATTTTAGCTGCTTCTTTTGAGGATAACTTCAAAACTGACTCATGACTAAATGCAGTGTCAACAAAATCTGTCAAATTACCGCAACATTTGTTTGCACACACTATTAAGGTACAGTTTAACCCAACTTTTAACTCTGTTTAGTTCTGCTTAATGTGGTTTTCCCAGGCCTGCAAATGAGCAAAGCTGATAGGATTTACTACTCTCTAGTAAACAGCTAGATTGAAGTCTGACGGATTATATTTATTTATTTATCTATTATAACTAGGGCTATCAAACAATGAAAACCTTTTAATCACTTTTTAATCGCAAATTATATTTAATGTCTGAAAGTATATACATTCATTAGGCATTTTGAAATGCTATTTTGCAATAGATAACGCTAGTTAAAATTACACTCTAACAGAAGGTGTTAGAAAAATATAAATGTCATCATTTTATTTTATCAAGCTACAGGCATTTGGTTTGTTTTAAGAGTTTGCTTTCAGGAAGGTACCATTGTTTTTAACCTTAGATAAAATGATTTCCCCAGATAAGGAATGTCTCCTTTATCTAACTGCACATGAAGCTGGTGATTTGATCATCACCCACAATAAAACTTGCTCCCTTCTGTGTTTACCCCCATGTTGTAAACTCAAGACCGTGATTAAATCCTCCTGACCTCATGTGATGTGTGACAAGAAAGACAAGGGGACAGAGGCAGCCCCGTGTCCGTGTTGGTTTTCCCTCCAGGACAAAGAGGCCATTCATCACAACCCTAACAGAAGGCATCTTCCCTTTTTTGTGTTTTCCCAATTTATAATGCCTCAAACAGATGTTCAATGTTCTGTCAAATTTTTAACAACTGTTCCAAACTTCTAACCACTTTCTAACTTTTAGGCTACAGTTCAAAATAAAAAGTTTTCTCCAAAACTCACCAAAATGCAGGCCGTGGTCTCTCTCCAATGCAACTCACCCAATCAGCTTGCAGCCAATACCTCAAACGTTTTACTGCATTGAAATTCTCCTGCACTTCAACAAACATTATTAATGCATCGACCTTTTTTCTAATGATTTCCAAATTCCCCTTAGTTTTTCACCCATATTTTTACTTATCACTTTTACTTAACAAAATTAAACTGCGCCCCAGTCACCGCTCTTATCTTTAGGCCCACGCGCGTGGAGAAATTCACACACACATACACAAGAGACTTCGAAGCCGCGCACACACAGAGACAGACTCAGACCGAAGCTTCTAATCATTCAAACCATGGATCCCATTTAAACCAAAATAAAATTGTTAAACCGACCAGGACAGACAACGTTTAAGACAGACAGCCTTGCGCGCGCAGAGGGTCTTCTTTTAATACCCTTCCACTCGACGAAACCAACTATTCATTTAAATACCACCTCGGTCTAATCGTCGTGCAATCAGAATCCCCGTTCTGATGCTAGAGAACAATATAAATGTCCCCTTGGGGCCCCTTTCTTTTAATCTTTTATCTTCTTTTACAGCTCACTTTAAAGGTCTTGCTGTCTTAGCCTCAACTTTTAGATGGTTTTGTATTCTTGGCCGTTCCTATCGCTACGTTTCTTTGGAGAGTCCCCTTTCTCCGAGGTAACGTTCCACCTCAGTGTTAAAACCCCAGACTCGTCAGTCATGGAGAGGGAGCGACCAACTTCCGAGACTATTTTTTATCTTTGTAATTTTATCTTTTTTATTGTCTTTTATTTTATTTTTCAACAGCCTCACAACTTAACGGCTTCTTGGCTTTTATCTCTTTTATCATTTCTATCTTATTTTACGGTTTTCCGACGTGGACATACAGATAACTCTCATTTCTCGGTTTCAACATAAATTCTATTTAAACCTATTTGTACTGTTCAGCCTCTGATATTTTGAGAAGAAAGCGTCTCACTTACAGCAACACTTGATTTAGCCTACATCTAATCTTTAGCCAATAGGAGAATCAAAATCTCCTTACTTTTTTTCGGGTCGACCCTGTTTTGCTGTAAGTGATTACTTCTTCGTGCCCAATTTCAAAAGGTTCCTCCACTTTAATGTCACATCCGGGTCACGGCACCAAATTGTGATTTATGTATTATTGGCCTAATCCTGCTTCGCTACTAAAGGCCCATTTTTACCCCGGTTTAAGATTTGACAATAAAATAAGGAATCATTGATCAGAGGTAGAACGATTTAAATACATATTTAATTCATAGAAATTAAATATGGAGACAGAGTACATACCATTTACAAGATGTTGTTCTCACCGCGGTGGATAAGTCTGTCTGTCTGTCTGAAGTAAGTTTTACCAAGACATTCCTTTTATCAACTTTAAACTCCTCCTACATGGCTCAGTGGGAGGATGACTGACCCCCTCTCCTGCTGACCACCCCTTCGGGGCAATAAAACTCCATGTTTATCTTACGCTGAAGCAGGGAGCGACAAACCCCACTCTGCTTTCCTCAGTAACCCCAACTAAGATATATTTTTAATTCTCAACACCTGTTTGTGACTAAGGCTAGGGTTTCTTCTGTTTATCTTCAGTCTTCAACAGCAAACGCAGTTCTTAGCTTGTTTTATCTCTTACAGTCCACGCTGGAGCACAAGTGTGTTGCCGATAGCTTTCTGATAGCTTGCGACGTTAACAGGAAACAGAAATGTCCCTTTCAAAATATGTGCATCCATCTTAATTATTTAAATTAAATACTGTGACTTAATTTTCAAAACAAATTATACTTATAAAAAGGTACAACATACAAATATTAAAACTATACAAATAAACAATAAGTACAAACTTAAATAAGGTGCAACAATGGCAATAAGTACAAACTTATAAGATGAAACAGCGCCATCTATTGGATTTCAAAAAATATCGTACAAACAAAACAATAACATTTACAGAGGGTGTGGACAGCATTAGGTTACTGGGCATTCACATCTCCTCCGACTTCTCCTGGACTGTAAACACCTCCCAAGAAGCTGGTCAAGAAGCTCCAACAACGGCTCTTTTTCCTTAGGAAACTGAAAAGGACTGGACTTTCCACTAAACTGCTAAAGAACTTCTACAGAGCTACCATAGAGAGTGTGTTATGTATCTGCATAACTGTATGGTACATGAGCTGCACAGTGCAGGAGATTACTTGAGATTCATGAACGAGGGACTGATCCATGAAACATAGCTCATATCATTCGCAAAGGGACTGATGTCAGAGCTCTCGGACTCTGATATGAACTTACATGCTCTAATGTGTGGGGGATAAAAACAAGAACAACAAAATACTTGTAAATACTAAGTCTGTTCTGTATGTATGTGTATCCTAAGCCGCTGTCTGCCTCAAAGGTAATGTCACCATGTTTTACCATGGTGACAATAAAAGATTCCTGATTCTTCTGTACAGAGGTTTTGTAAGCTTTTAATTGTGGTTAGAGCTTCACAGGGAGATGATATCAACATAGTTCATATTCTATCATCTCTGGCAGAAAGTATTATTGTGTTTCTCACTAAACATAACAATCCAAAAAAGATTTGTTTTGATTTATATTTATTTATCATAAAAAATTAAATATCAGAAATTTAAATATGTGTAAATGCAAATATTTGGTAAGGATTGTCAAATTAATAAACCTCGACATATGTTTATCAGGATTTCATCGGAAACTGCCTTGAGAAATGTGGTGTTGATGTGAGCAAAACCATTAATTTTTGAATCTTTAAAATAACTTTCTGTTTGCAGACGCTGAATATAAAGCTGTTTGACGGGTTGACCTTTCTGCAGTGTTAGTGTCAAGTTTAATTTACTCGCAGTGATAATCATGGACAGTTCCACAAAGCCACAGTTTAGCTCAGTCAATGTAAAGTGACAGTTTTGGCCATTTTTGCTAATCTTCGGTTAATGTCTTGAACATCTTCTTCCTCTGTTTTTTCTAGGCTGCATCTCATCCAAGGCAGAGGACAGATTATTCCGAAGGTTGTTCCGAAGATACAACCAGTTTATCCGACCTGTGGAGAATGTATCCGATCCAGTTACTGTGGAGTTTGAGGTGTCCATATCGCAGCTTGTTAAAGTGGTAAGACAACTTCAGAATCCATCCATCCATCCATCCATCCATCCATCCATCCATCCATACATCTTGATGGATGAATCCCTCTTTTCATCTGTTCTTTAATCCATACTAATTCAGTTGCTCATATTCATTTTATGTTTCTTAGGATGAAGTGAATCAAATTATGGAAACCAACCTGTGGCTGAGACATGTAAGTGCTGCTGAAGTGTTGTTGTTTTTTTAAATTAACTTGTGATTTCTGCTGTTTAAATTTACCAACATGTCAAATCTTTCTCTCTTAACTATCCTTCAGGTTTGGAATGACTACAAACTGAGATGGACCCCTGTAGAATATGATGGTATTGAGTACATACGAGTTCCATCCAACAAGATTTGGAGACCGGATATTGTCTTATACAACAAGTATGTTTTCCTAAGAGGATCAGATTTTCTGTGTAACATTAATTATTTTATGTAACCTGAGTATTTTTCCAAGATCCAAACACTAGCTATTGTAGAATTATTTGTCATAATATTGTTCATAAAATGACTGAAGGTGATATAAATGTCTAGCCTGTAAGTTTTCTTGTTGACTTTGTATTACTAACAGTTCTGGTCTCACATTTAGATTAATTGGATATTTCCACAGAGCAAAATGTTGCACCTTTACTGTAATAATGTTACATAATGAAGCCTAAACACAGATCGAGAAGAACGAGATAAAGGAATACAGCCTAAGTAGTATATTTAGTTTAAGATTGGTTTGCCTTTTTACTTCTAATTTGCTACAATATCAGTTATATGCTCTTAATCGTGTCAACTAAATGTAACCCTAACCTTAATGTTCTCCCACAGTGCTGTAGGAGACTTTCTTGTAGAAGACAAGACCAAAGCCCTGCTGAAGTTTGATGGTACCATCACTTGGGTCCCCCCAGCTATATTCAAATCCTCCTGCCCAATGGACATCACTTACTTCCCCTTTGACTACCAAAACTGCTCTATGAAGTTTGGATCCTGGACGTATGACAAAGCAAAGATTGACTTGGTGCTCATTGGCTCAAAGGTCAGATGGCGTGACAGAAGTGTCAAAAAATCTTGTAAATTTGTTGTGTTAAAGGTGACATATCATGTTTTTAATGCCTTCATTTTCACAATGAAATCAGTCATTTGGGGTCTACATAAAGTAGAACTGCATTGCTTTGGTCTGAATTCCTTATTACTGTAGCTCCTCTTTTGCCCCTTTTTGAGGTCTGTCTGAGAGCAACTTGTTATGGTGCTGTCTCTTTAAATGCAAACGAGGCACTTCACACCCCGCCCTACTTCAGGTCGCAGAGAATTTCCCTCCACCCTGTTCAGCTATTTTTTTTAGTATGCTGGGGGACGGTGTAATGAATTATGTTGTTAATACACCCACCAGCCAAACATTTCACTTTTCCACACTTGAGTTTGGACTACAAAAGCGAAAAAAAAAATAAAATAAAAAAATGGTTTAGCAGCTTTGCGGTAAGTACTGTGACATAATGTTTTAAAAAATGTAATAGAGAAAGGAGAAAACTGAACAGCTTGAAAAATAAGACCCAAAGAGAAAATAAAAATATCTATGCAGCACTAAATTACAGACTAAATTAAAAATGTCTGCATTAGTAGAGACTCCATGTACACAAAAAATGTATTTAAGGACTAAAAAAGTGGATTTTACATATGTTCCGTTTAAATTTTGTGTTGAGTGCCTTTGCCTACTTTTAAAAAAATGTTTTACTTCTTAGCTTTGAAAAGATGGCTGATATAAATGGAAAAATATAGTTGGGAACAAATTACCTGCTTATATTTAAGGAATTGTAGAGCTGCCACCCAAGCCAAGAAAAATAGAGAATATCAGGTTGAAATAACATGAAAGCTTTGTTCTTCCAAAAAAAAAAAAAAACATGCCTTTTGTCTTATAGTACAATAAAATATCAAGTTATCACAATATAAATATTTTTGACGTAACTAAGTTTTTTTGCGGTCTTACAATATCAATATTATAATCTATTATGTGACATCTTCTACAAAGGTAAACATAAATTGTATATTGTGTGGAATTGTTAAATAGCAAAAGCACAGCGGTGTCCATGCTGTGTGTGATTGAAGCTATAAATGGTCCCCACAATTCTCCAGGGAACTAACATCAGCGGGAAGAAGAAATGAAAACCATGTTTTCTTGGTTAGTTGAATTTGTAGTCTTTGATCTGTCTCTAGACACTTTGAGATTAAGAAATAAATATATTTTGACATTGTTTGGCAGCTCATGTGATTGTAAATATGAGAAAATCCATCTTGTAACACAAGTTAGCTGTGTTTCAGGTATTCATTGATATTTGTTTCATTTATTTTATTTTATTCTCTCTCCTGGTTTTGTGGTTGCTTGTTTATCTGATAAAATGGAGCTGGCAATAGGCCTGTCATGATAAACAATAAATCAACTAATCACTATACATTTTTTCGCATACGCATGCTTGCTTTTTTCTGCCTGTGTTTCCCTCTCCTCTCTCTGAGACGGGATAACAAAAGGTTTCTGTACGGTGCGTCATGTCTACTCACCCTTTCCTTCTCGTTTCCTCAGTTTAGAAGGAGTTACATTTTGTGTCAGGCAGGCACATGCTCAAAGTTTAGCATGAGATTCTCGTGAGGGAGAGCCAAAGAGACGCTAGTTAGAAAAGAAAACTGAATTGGTGTCAAAGCCAAACACAACCGCCCCGGTGTGGTAGTCTTTTGGATTTAAGCCAAATGACAGCGGCCAACCGCTTTATCTATCTTAGACGCTACGTCGAGAGGATATACTTGCGTTATTATGCCATTGTCATATAATTGGAAAAAGGTCTCTAAATGTCAGTATTTTGATCTATTGCGATAATATTTAGAAAAAATTATCCATCCATCCATCCATTTTCCGTCACACTTGTCCCTCGTGGGGTCGCGGGGGGTTCTGATGCCTATCTGCAGCATTCAATGGGTGAGAGGCGGGGTACACCCTGGACAGGTCGCCAGTCTGTCACAGGGCAACACAGAGACAAACAGGACAAACAACCATTCTCGCACACACCTAAGGAGAATTTAGAGAGGCCAATTAACCCAACAGTCATGTTTTTGGACTGTGGGAGGAATCTGGGGGACCCGGAGAGAACCAAAAAAAATTATTGTCCAGCAAAATTTGTTATCGTTACAGGCCGATACATTATGTCTGTTGTATTAGTGTATGTTTGTTTCTGTCTGACATGAGGAACACAAGGAAACTCTTCGAAATATGAAAACTGGTCCCCTTCCTGATAAAGGTTCTTCTTTTAAAATGTCTCATTTGTATTTCCCAGGTGAACCTGAAAGACTTCTGGGAAAGTGGGGAGTGGGAAATCATCGATGCACCTGGATACAAGCACGACATAAAGTATAACTGCTGTGAGGAAATCTACCCAGACATCACCTACTCCTTTTACATCCGCCGCCTGCCTCTCTTCTACACCATAAACCTCATCATCCCCTGCCTTCTCATCTCCTTCCTCACCGTGCTGGTCTTCTATCTGCCATCGGACTGTGGGGAGAAGGTCACCCTGTGCATCTCGGTCCTGCTTTCCCTCACCGTCTTCCTGCTGGTCATCACTGAAACCATCCCCTCAACGTCGCTCGTCATCCCGCTGATTGGAGAGTATCTTCTCTTTACCATGATTTTTGTGACTCTGAGCATCGTCATCACCGTCTTCGTGCTGAACGTCCACTACCGTACTCCAATGACTCACACCATGCCGGAGTGGGTGAGGATGGTGTTCCTCGGGGTGCTGCCCAGGGTTATGCTGATGAGACGGCCTATTGACCAGGGCTGCTCTGCACCTGCCAGAATCACAGGGGTGACAGGAGGAGGTGTCACCAGTGGAGGTCTTAAGAAGAGAAAGACCAGCGTAGGTGGAGGAAGCAGCTCAGGAAGTGTAAGTGTTGGCGGTATAACTGGAGGCGTAGCATGCCCTCCGCTGGATAGTGGCTCAGCAGGTGGAGGAACCTCCTCAGCTGGGGGCTCCATGAACTGTGTGGAATACGGCGAGATAAACCGAGACCTTCACAGAGACATGACCAGGAGGTGTCCCTACAGGGGCAAGGAGGTACCGACTCCTGTTCCACCGCCAATGGTTCCCCCGCCTCCCCCCGCCGCACCCCCGACTCAGGGCCCCCCAGAGTCTGAGCTTCCGAAGGTGCCGAGGCCTCTGAACGCCTCGTCGCCAGTCAGCGCTGTTGTTGCCTTTTCTGTGGTGTCGCCAGAGATCAAGCAGGCCATTGAGAGCGTGAAATACATAGCAGAAAACATGAGGACACGGAACAAAGCCAAGGAGGTAAATAAGCGAGCATTTAATATGAAACGTGTGTTGATTATTTATGTTAGTATTATACGTCAGCATCAAATTATTAGACTGAGAATGCCTCTCTAAAGACGATCCGATTACACAGTAAAATTAGCGCTCAGTGTCTGACTGGTATTCACATGTGGGGAGTAGGAACGGACTCCCTGATGCCTTACCACATAGGGATCATGTACACCACCAGTCAAAAGTTTGGACTCGCCTTTGTCATTTGGCTTTTCCTTATTTTCATGACTTTCTACGTTGCAGACACACAGTGAAGACATCAAAACTATGACTCAAAAGTAAATGAATTATGTATCAAACACAAAAATGTCTCTCTTCCTGCAGAATGGAAGTAAAGAGAGTAAAAGCTGAATAACACAAGAAAGGGATAACATTCTTTAATGGCAAGCACAAGGCTTTCTATCTACTAGCTCAGTAAATCAGGTGGCCTGCATGAGGCTAAATGTTGTAAATTACGCATCTCAGCATAGAAATATCAGCCCTTTAAGAAATAAATCATTTAGAGGTGGAATTATGTAAACCTGGTTGTGTGGTGACTATTTCCTTAAGGAGAGGCTTGAGGCTGTAGTTGTCAGACCTGACTCATTCAAAACACGAAAAGCCAGATCTCTGGATAAATCGTACTAATTTTTGTTACATTTGATGTTATACAAGCATACATTTTTCTAACATAATTTACTAAATATGTGGAATAAAATGATTTCAAAACAAAAATAATCAGCATTATAAGACAGAGAGCAGAAAAACTAACCCCTTAATCTTTTGCAGACAGTTTCTATACACTAAGACCAAATAAATGAATAAAAATCCTCAGTTTACCAGAGAACTAAAGTATACATTTTTTTCCATAAAGTGAACAGTTATCATTGAATCGTATAATATTTGAATTCACACATGACCTAATTTCCTGTCCTTAATTTCTGTTTAACAATTATAGATTGTTTTTGGGCCCATAATGGTTAAATCTGAATTCAGTGAGCAGACTATATTCTCACCATTTGCACAACTGAGTACTGTGCAGAAACATACCCATACTGTTATTTCCGCATAGATAATAAAACTATACTTTTCTCTGTAAACACAGTAGAAAGCATTTTCATTTGGCTATATTGGGAGTTTAAAGCTGCCTGTTTGTTCCAGAAGCAGGATTTTGTGTGCGCCGTCCTCACATTCTGGATGCTCCTGATATCTTTGTTGCGTCGGCTCCATCCTTTCTCAGCAACATGGATTTTCCGTTGAGGCTCAGAGAATAGATAAACTGCTTCCTCAAAATGCACGATGGCATTATGGTCACTGGATAATCATAATCTTATTTTGCACACCTGAAAAAGCATACATAGCACAGGGAAAATGTGCTCAGCTCCAAAAGGTTTTCTAAATTCTAAAAATAGTTTTTTGTGTTTAGTGTTTCCTGTAGGCAACAGTTTATAACGTATATTATAGTAGCTTTTCTAAACTTTTTTTTATTCGTGAATTTATATGATCTTATCTGCTTTTTTGTGAAATGTTGGTAACATCCATGTTTCTGCAGTAAATCTCATTATAACGACACCTGCATTAAATTTGTGCTGTAAAATTAACAGAAGTCATTAGCTACACTTTGATCATACTGTTTGATTTAAGAAATCTAAACTTTCTCATTAACAAGCAATGAATTAATCTGATATATATATATATATATATATATATATACTATATTTATAATTATTTTCTTGCTTTTTTTCCAGTTTGCACACATTTCCTTATGTTTCCTTTCCATTTTCTCTTCAGGTGGAGGATGACTGGAAGTACGTTGCCATGGTCATCGACAGGATTTTCCTGTGGGTTTTTGTGACTGTGTGTGTGTTGGGAACTCTGGGTCTCTTCCTCCAGCCACTTATAAGCTTCTTCAAATGAGAAACTTGTCTTGGCCCCTTTTTTCCCCGCCTTTCTTGTCTACTCCCGTTTCTTTGAACCTTACTTAAGTTACGCCTGGAAATAACCTGCTTAAGCAGCGTCAAATCAAGCACAAGATTACTGTTGTCTCCTGTTGTTAGGCTTCTGTCACCGTCACTCCTCTCTCTGTGTCTTACTCGCCTCTGGGGCGCCATCATCTGCCATCGCTTCTAGCTCTCAGCTGTAGATTTCCTTAAATTACTTAAACACATCTCCTTATTCCTCATCTCTTTTGCCCTTTCAGCTTTTAATTCATTGCTAGAGACATGCTATTATCTTGTCTTCATCCTTGGATCAAACATTTTCCATAACCTGATTATCTTGTCGTCTCCCCTCTGTTTATTTTTCACCTCGCCATCGCTGTGCTTTGAGCTCCCACTGGTGACATCTTTTCACTGTTATCTTCTGTTAATCTTTGGGACTGCAGTTTAGATGTCAGTTTCCAAGAAGGTCTTGGAAACATTTTTCACTAAAAGAAAAGAGAACACGTGAATAATTTTGCAGTAGCACTTTGTCATTGAAAGCCAGTGCAATAATGACACTGTTGTTAGAAACTATAGCACAATAGGCTCTTTTCTGTGTATGACAATTGCACAGATGTTTTCTGGTAGAAGATAATGTTCTTTTTGTCTAAAATGTTTAGTTGCCAGTGTTTACGGTTTCCTCGTAGAAGAAAAAAAAATAGCATGCTGACCTTTCACCAATAATGATGGCATCTTTTCCAGGATATATATCTGCACAACAGGGGTTTGCAATGTATTAAGGCACTTTTAACCACACAATGTACAACTGAACCTGTAAAACCTGACTTGAAACAATAAAACAGTCTAATTAAATTAATTATAATCCGTAATATGTTGTTTTTATGAATTTCTCTGTTGTATTCCCTGTTCTTATTTATTTTTATATTTAAAGAGCATGCTAACTCCTAAAGCTGCTGAAGCGTCCCTGCCAGGAATCTGCTGTGACTCCCAGTGTCTGACTTGAATCCCAAAACGACTCCATACAAGACAAAAACATATTAAATTGACTGAAGAGCTGTTGGCTACAGATTGGGGATTTTTTTTTTACTACTGGTCAAAATCAAGTATTATAGAGGGGATGTTCATCAGTTGAGAAAATGTGAACAACTGCCTCAAGCAGAAGTGATAGTATATTTGAATATTCAGTGTAGCCTTTCCTTAGCTGGTCGGAGGGTTTTGAGTCTGAGATTATCTCCAATAATAGAAGCTTGACTTATAACAGTGTGGTCTAAGAGGCTGTAAGCCTGTCTCCGTCAAGAAACGTTCTTCTCAATTTCCAAACCAGAATCACTCTGTGCCTGCTTTATTTTTTTCAGTACTGAAATCATGATTATTAAACACTATTACTCATGGGGTTTGAAATTACACTGTGTTGGCAGCATGTTAAAAGAAATACAAGCAAACTTTCATAGCATAATGTAAATAAGCATATTTAAATTATGATTATTTTATAAACCTCTATGAGAAAAATTGAAATTATTATCCTAGGAAACTCCATGAAACAAAGAGTGAAGTTCAGCCTGGCATTTGCACTGTCAGCATTTTTTTTTTAGTTCTAAAAGTACACTGAATATACGCAATGACATTGGCGTGTACTTAGAAGGGAGAGATTCAATTTATCTTTATTTTCATCCTCTCTTAAAGGTCACACATGAGCCTAAATGTGCCTGTGCGCTCCAGCAAACACATACAAATAAATGTGCTGAAGGTTTGTGGTGGTGAAACCACAACATCTCAATTAAAATAGAGTGTGACTGTGGCTTTGAGTCGCCCAATCCATGCCTCCGAACAGCTCAACAGTTCAGTTTAATCCCTACTTGAGTGCACTCAGTGAGTATGTACACATTTGTCCGTGCACACATGTGCGTGTTGGAGAGGAGAACAGACAGGGTGCACATGTCTCCTGAAGATGTAAGAGTGCTTGAGATGGTGACAGAGCTCACGCATGTATATGCGAGTTCCTGTGTGCTCCTGGTAGCACGAGTCTCACTGAAGTCGGATTAAGGGATGGATAGAGGCAAAATATGGAGATGAACGAAGCTGTAGTACAAACACACACAGTAACCAATCTGTGACAGTCTTCAGCCTGACAGTCACATCAGCGTCTGCCTGTGACAGATTGAGGATGTCAATTAAAGACCCACCAGCTTTTCAATCTATATTTGGACAGCAGTTGTCTGATGCTTGGAACACTAACAGGCTCGACTTACTGCAATGCCTCTCAAACTAATAACGCAGAAAGCGAAATAGCAAACAAGCGGGACATCGCTGCGCTCTTTTTATCCCTTTTTTTCTTTTCATTAACCCGGCAATTGCTTCAGGGCAACTTTTTCTTTCTTTTGACTTCAGCAACAGAATGAATGAAAGACTCAGAAATCAGAAACTGCAAGCCAACTTCAGCCACTTAGTCTAAATTTTAAATGGTGTTCCTTTGATATTTTAAAAAGCAGTCAGATCTTTGATTCTGGTACTTCAAGTGCTTGGTGGCAGTCAGGCCAAAAGGGAGTGCTGCAAAGCTCTGGGTGGTAAATTCAGGGATAATACATTATTAAGACCACCACATGGATGAATATTTCACATGGCACGTCACAGCTAACTCTTTATTGTTGGAATCCAACTCACGGATGGCAGACCTTCATTGTCTTTGGATTTGTAGGAGCTAATTTAGCTTTTCTTTTAGTCATTTAAATTTGTTTATTTTAATAAAAAGCACAACCTTTACCCCAAAACATTTTTTTAAATAAAATGCTCTCACTCTGCATAAGCCTCCCTTTCTACATGCTTCTTGGCCTTTACATCAAAGTGTTTTTAACCTGTGCACATGTTAAAGAAATTCAGGGTGGGGTTACAAGATGAGACAGGGTCAATGCACTGTGGAGAGGATGATGGTGAATTAGGCTGCTCTTTTCAGCCACTGGGTCCAGAATGGTGCATGCCTGCAGCCAGTCGACCGAGGATAAGCAAAGGAGACTCGCAGCTAAATAATTCACTCCAACCGGAGCCTTCAGAACACATGCACACACAGATGAAATGTCCTCTCTCGCTCAAAACTAGCTTCTGCGTGCACTGGATTACTGCCCACGCTTACTCATAAAGAGCAAGTTTCTAATTTTACTTCTTGGTTAATATTTATAAATGGGCGAAGAACCATTGTCTTGGAACTATTTATAAATGCTTAAACAACAACTCCTTGAGTCTTCTTGGGTTTCTTCGTCAATTGTTCAAGAAATCAACAAAATATTTTCATTTTATTTACCTATAATAATCAAAGTTTGATAATTGAAGAAAACAATCTGAAATTATGGAATATGCTATATTGAATTGCAGCATTTTTGGAGTGGAGTTATCTTAAAAGGTTATGAACAACTCCAATCCCAAAGGGTTTTTTGTTAATGGTATTTTATGAACGTTTAACACATGATACTGTTGGTATGAGGTTGCTACTTATAAATCAACAATTATTTACACACGACTAATAGTTAAAAGGCAGCATGGCTCTAAGGATCATCCTATGTGAAACACATACTGGAAATTTAACATGTAACACATTAACAGTCAGAATCATGTCTAGTTTAAAAGGAAATTCACATAAAAGTAAAACAAATTAAAGCAGTTCAGGTAAATACAATTTTAAGGATTTCTAATAGGCATAATTTAAATTAGACATTCACTCTGACCAGAAATACTCAATGTTATGTTTTTGGTAATTTTTTGCATAAGAACATAATTAGTCTGGCACCACCTTCTTCCTTTGTGTTGTGTGTAAGTAATGACTTTTTTTGTTAATAACCACACAAAGCAAAGATTAAGTTGGATGATGTTTCTTAAAACTGGAGTTGTTTGAAGACGGTAGAGCTTTTAAAAAACATCCAAATGAAGCTTTCATCTTCAGATTAGCGCTATCCAGTTGTTTATTTTATCATGCAGACCAACAGACTGGGTGACTTGGACAAATATGGGTGTGGGGGTTAAATTTGATCAGAGTTTAAAGTGGCTGTGAATGAGTGAATGTGTTGAAAGAAAATATTGAGGGATTAAATTGAAGTTAAATTAGGCATTTTTTCCACAATGTCACATAAAATCCACATGTGGCGGCATTGGTGGAGACACAAATCTGTCCACTTAGGCTTTTTTATGTTTAAAAAGTATCTTCTGCAGCTTTTATGTATTATTAAAAGTCAGCTGGATTGAACAGCTTTATGGTGAAAGGCTGCAGCCTGAGAGGGCTTTTCAGAGTGAGGTTTCACTCTTTTCTTTCATTTTTTTTTGCTGGAAAGTGTGAGAGGACGTGTGAAAGTGTAGACGCAAGCAACACTTAAGTCACACTTTCATTAGAAGGAAGCCGTGAAGGATTCAGCACCCTGGACAGCAACTGCCGCATCACTCACTTTTGCTATTTCAGCACCTTAAATGACAACTGCAAACACAGAAAAGAGCAAAAAACCTGAAAGGTCATGGGTGAAAAATGCCCAGTACCACAATAACATTTATTAACAGCAAAACTCGCAAAAATGTTTTATGTAAAGACAGTTGTATATTAAAATAGAAAAACGTGTCTTTTCATTTTTTTATTGTATTTATCTATTCAGTTACATTTTGTGGCTGTCGTAACAAGGTTGTAAAAAGATCATGACGGCAGATTATTATTATGTTTTTCTAGAGGTCCTTTCAAAAGTTTAAAGTCTAAAATATTTTTTTTAAATATAAACGTAAAAAGTAATGTTCAATAAATTAGAATATGTGTTCTGATGATTTGTCAGATTAAAATACCAGTGTTTAGCCAGGTATCATACATTCTTTGTATTAAGCCCACATTTCTGTATTAAACTGTTTTTATTGGTCTGATGTAATATTCTGATCTTAAATGTTAGTTCCTTTACCCATAAGAAGAAAATCCTCATCACTAATGACAATAAAGGCTTGAAAACATTCATCTCTGTAAGTAATCCATATAATTAGTTTCACTTATAGCCAATACAATTTCTGAAATAAATCAACTTTTCAATAATATATAACTTTATTGAAAGTGACTGCATATTTACAATGTTATAACGGTTTGATAAGAGGTTTTGGTCATATGATTTCTAAGGTCCTCATTGAAAGTTTGTAAAATGTGATGCATGATGTTTGGAGACCAGACAGAAAAGGCCTTGTTATTTATAGAACTCATCCTGGAAGCAACTGGGGTTTGCACAACATTTTTACGACTATTGTTGGAAAACAATTCCCCCCATTTTTCAGTAATACTGTAGCCTTGTTAACACATCATGGTAGGTTTTCCTTGATAGGACTCAAGGCTCCAGAGTCCTCAAGAGTTTCTGCATCCTCGACACACCAAACAGAATCATAAATCAGAAAGAGGAGCAGAACAGACAGAACTGGACAGAAGCAGGCTGGAATATATCCACATTAAACAGAAAGAGGTATGGAGACGGGATTTTAAGTTGCCAACTATCCTCTCATCACCAACCAGAGTCCTGTAACAGCATCCATACCCCTTGGGAAGACTGTGGCTCATGTTCCATTTAGAAAAGTTATGTTTTTGTTTCCAGTTTTCTCCTTCTACATGTCAGTGTGCCCCTTGGTAGCCCCCCATCATCTGATAGCCTGAACAAACATCCAATGCAACCAATTACCTTCAAAAGTCACCTTATTAATAAACAAGATCCCCCCGTGTGTAATTAATCGCAGTATAAATCCAGCTGTTCTGTGAAAACCTCGGTGGTTTGTTAGAGAACAATAGTTGAACAACATGAATATAATGGAACATACCTGACAATTTAAGTATTAAGTTAGATTTCATTTAACAGTATCAGATTGAAAGGGATAAATGCACATTGTAGTCTCTTTATTGTCATGATGACAAAGTGGGGTATTGTGATAAAGTTTTAAATGATCTTAAGCATGGGGATGCTACTTTGATAACTCATGTACATTGTGTTTTCTTTTTCAGATTGTTTGCAGATTGTGCTTAACATTTAAGCTTTTATTTGACCCAGTTTTTACCCTGATGCTGCGGTGGAAGTTTGGGAATCACCCAAATAATCAGGATTCCTTTAGTTTAGACCATGAGTCGAAAATGTCCAGCATTCAACGATTGACATATTTGAGAGTAAAACATTGATAACAATTGAAACAGAGAACAAATCTATAAAAGATTCAGGTAAGAACTAGACTTTCAATAAAGTCATAACGCATGCTAAGTCACATCTCCCCCACTTTTCATATTGCAATGTCTAGATACCATCTCTAACTTAAAAGTCAGCCCTTTATTCCAAAGTCCTAGCCTCACTAAAACATTATTTTAAGATTTGTGCTATGGTGATATGCCTTTTATTCCAGAAGCAGGAACTCTCCAGACAATGAGCCTGTGTGAACTGGTTGATGACTATACATTGTAAAGTTTACATACCCATTTATTAAAGTACAGAAATAGCATCTGAGGGTTTTGTATGTTGAGGACATGATAATTGCTCTTCTGAGAGACTGCACTGTTACTGTCATTACTTTTCATCAACTGCCTTTAAAAAAATTCAGATTACTTAGATGTAATCAGTAGGAAAATCAGTTTGAGGCAGGCAAACTGAAGGGTCATATTTCAAGTCAATAATAGTCTTGGCTGGTGTAGAGGAAGAATAGGGAAGGTGTTTCTGCTATGTTGTTGTAAGTCCGGATAGTAATTTACTGAAGTTGGTGTATCTAGAACTGGTTCTCAGTAATCATCCACTAACCATTCATGCTGAATTATACCTATTTTACTATTCTATATGTGCTTTCCCTTTTTATCCCTGTGAGATTAGACTGTATTTTTCTGGTACTTGGAAGCATTTAAGTATCAAATAATTGAGCTGAAGTATTGGTGAGGAAAGGGGGGTTTTGGTTTGGATCTTGTTCAGTAAATTTAAAAAAAAAAATCCTTTTAAGTCCTGTTATTGCTCTCATGGGGATTTCTTTGATGTAGAAGCTTATCTAGGGTCATTTTATTGGCACGTGTGAAACTATTGACTTTGAGTTTGCTTTTCAAGAGCATGTGGGATTAAAGTTTCTTTTTGCTCTGTATCCTCCTCTCTCATTTGTCAGCAGCTTTCCGTTAAAGAAAAAAAAAAACTTGAAATAACAAACTGATTAAGATTAAAACCCCAGGCCTGGGGAGACATGGGTGTTTCCTTCTATCATTTAAATATTTCTGTGAAATTATGCAGACTTTAATTAGGGGCGCAACGGAAGCTGAGAAAACAAAAACAACCCCAAACAGAGGCAAGGAAAGAAAAACTGACTCACACAAACAAGATCTGGTTATAACTTAGCATTGGAAACTAACACTCACACTGCTGTCCAAAGCTAACTAGGATGGGATGGGCAGGTTTCCAGCCGGCGAGAATTTATGTTTCTGAATGATTAGAGATGAGGCGGACGAGACCATCTCCGAGGGCGCAGCTGCCCGCCCCACGGCTCCAAGTGGAGCAGAAAATTAGGATAATTTCATTGTGATAATCAGCCTCCTGTTATCCCTTTCACTCCCACCCAAAGAGAAGGAGAAATGAGGGGCTCAGGGGAGGTGGGGTGAGGGAGAGAAAAACAGAGTTAAAATCTTTTATATATGTGAAGAAGAAGGACAAAAGAATTGAACTAAACAAAAGAAAATGTAATTGTCATGTCTTTTATCTGCATAATATATGCATATGTTTTTGTGAATTGGGCCCTCATAAATGTCATAAAAGTACTGTGATTGTTTACTGTTTATTTATTTTCAAATCTTGATGCTATTGCTGTAATGTTGATGGTGTTAATGGTGTCCAGGTGGTAACTGAAAACACTGTTTTTAAAATTCCCAGCTCCAATCTCTTGAGTGTGTTTGTGTGTGATTACCTTAGTTGCTCAACACAGCATTTTTGCTTATTAGTTTTATTAGAAAATACGAAACATGCCGGGAAACAACTAACAAAGTAAATTCATCTGTTTCTATCAGCCCACACCCGCTTAGAAATCAGCAGGTGTCACACAGTAAATATATCACTTCCCACTTTTCATCATCAGATGTGTTGTTGGCCACAGTAAGGGTTTCTAAAGCGTTTTCACCATCACACCATCGGTGGATTTTCTGTTTAAGCTAATGATTTTAACTGACCTGAGGTTTTGCTTTTTCCCCCTCATACATATTTCTCTGTTCTGTCCTGTAAACAACAATTAATTTATGATGCAACAACAGAACAGAAACAAATATCAAGGGCAATATTTGAAATGAATAAATCAAATCCTTTTAAAAGCTTACTTCATCCTTCTAAAACTGGGAAGGTGTGTTACTGGGTAACTGAGGTGCCATATAGATTAAAATGTTTTAAACACAGTTTTAAAACTTGCTGCCAGTATTACAACTGAGCAGCAGATTTTCAGTCACATCAGAAGTTCAGTCTTCCTCTGAAGATCTCTGCTGGAGGGCGTGGGTTTCCGGTGGCAGGTGTCATTCCAATCACCACCTGCAGTGTTGCAGTCATTCTTCGCCTGATGATCCCACACTGTCGGTATAGTCAAGCCCTCCAAGTTTCCATGTGGTCCAGAACTTAATCTTGAGTACTCTTGTGATTATAATTATTTACCAGCTCATCCATTCAATTTCTGCCTTCAGGTTGATCACAGCAAGATGCCTCCCTGGCCGGCTTCTAAGGACCCCTCCACTAATAATAATTAGTTGCTCTCCCCCACGCCTGTGAACGGCAGCTTCTTCTCCTGCCTGCCCACTCTCCATTGCCTCCGTGACTCACCAGCAATCACCCCAGGATCTCTGTTACCCCTCCCTGGCTGTGCTGTCATCTTCTCACAAAAAGTCAGGACCCCCGAGCCTTAACCTGGTCCAATCCTCCTTCCAAAAACTTACCTTCATTAAAATGAATGCATTGAAATGTTCACTGTTGGTTTTATGCACGTGGGTGAGGAAAATTCCCCAGATCATGTCAACAGTTCAGGTATTATAGCGGGTTCTTACAAGCAATTTATTTCCAAGTCCTGTCACGGTCTCCAAAGACCTCAGAAGGTCTCAGAATGATGTCCAACAAGTCAAAGGAAAGCCATCACCAATCAGCAAATATGTCTAAAAGAACAGTGACATGTAGTGTAGCAAAGGCACTACTACAACACATATAAAAACAGTTTAAAATAAAATTAGTTATAAAGACTCAGTATAAGACTGCAGAATGTAAAACATATCCTAAGAGTAGATAAATAAATTCAATATGCAGGGTTTTTCAATGGATGCACAATTACCCCTGATGGTACCTGGGCTGCTGTTAGCCGTACTCAGAAGAGAGTTCAGTATTAGCTATTTAAAAGGTCTATAATAAGTAAAAAAGCATAAAAGTAATAAATCGAAACAACAAAATAAAGGTAAGACAATATTATTGATCTTTGATTCAAACAAACAGTATTCAAAAGGGCATTGCTGTTAAAATTTGCTTGAAAACACCCAGTAGAAACGGAAGCAGACTGCAGTCATATTGCATTCAATTTACCCCAGAAGTTATAAATTGGATCCAGCATTTAAACCAAACTCAAGTTATCCATGTTTTATCTGCAAGTAGGATTTTACATTTGTTTTAATCAATAACAAAAAGGCATTTACTTTGAAGGACACAAACAAATAGCAGTGTATGTCTGTATTTTATGTATTTGATCATTAATGGAAAATGTTCACACACACACACAGGTTGGTCATGTATGTTAATGTGTGTTAATGATTTAATGAGATACAACCTGCCAAAAGTGCAAATTAAGTTTTTCTCTGGCTGTCACCTTGTTTTAATGAACAAACGCCCTTTTGGATTTCGAGGTTGATGCTGATAAGAAACATCCCCCTCAACTTGGACTTTCATATACAAGAGACCTTATTTTTCTAACTTGGAAATTGTTTAGGAAAACTCACAATTTTAATTATAACAGCATGAAGGTATTTTTCACACATTTTACCACTATTTTTGCAGATAAACTTAGTAAACTGTTTATTTCGTTAAACTGTTAACAGTATATCAACATTGTAATTCAGCTCAGAATATAGATCAGTGAAATCTCCTGATAACACTCAGTGGCATGAATAACATCCTGAGCGAGCCCTTCCTTCTGGTGCCCTTTGCATACAAAAACATACACAAACAGAAAACTAAGTTAAAAAAAACTATCTTAGAAATAAAAATGCCCCTTTTGTGTTTGACAAGTATATATATATTGTCATTTTCATGGTTGTCTCAGTCTGAGGTTTGTTCGGGTTTCAATAAACCATTGGAGTTAGAACCAATTAGGTCTTCTCTTTATTCTAGTTTTATAGGAGAAAGGTGTTTTTTTTATCTAATTGTGTTTCAAGTAATCTTTGTTTAGCACCCAAACATCTGTTAGAGGTCTAATGAATTCAAAATTTT